>NC_081769.1:9754609-9972109 GCF_963082965.1 Carassius carassius
GTTTTTGTGCATATAACTTCTAACACATTAAAAACTGTCTTACAGCATTGCAAAAACATTGTATTTCATAAGGCATAAGCATCTTTCAGTTTGGCAAGATTTGCACTGATTATTGAATGAAGCAGCTTTTTCTTATAGAGAGACAAGCTTTTGAGCTTATTTATGCTAGATTTCACTTCATTTGAACAAAAGCACTATTTTAACATTACTGGTCTCAGAAACCTGTAAACTTACAATCTTGAGCATTTGAAGTCCTAACATATGTTTTTGTGCATATAACTTCTAACACATTAAAAACTGTCTTACAGCATTGCAAGAACATTGTATTTCATTAAGCATAAGCATCTTTCAGTTTGGCAAGATTTGCACTGAATATTGAATGAAGCAGCTTTCTCTCATAGAGAGACAAGCTTTTGAGCAGATTTGGGCTAGATTTCACTTCATTTGAACAGAAGCACTATTTCAACATTACTGGTCTCAGAAACCTGTAAACTGACAATCTTGAGCATTTGAAGTCCTAACATAAGTTTTTGTGCATATAACTTCTAACACATTAAAAACTGTCTTACAGCATTGCAAAAACATTGTATTTCATAAGGCATAAGCATCTTTCAGTTTGGCAAGATTTGCACTGATTATTGAATGAAGCAGCTTTCTCTTATAGAGAGACAAGCTTTTGAGCTTATTTAGGCTAGATTTCACTTCATTTGAACAAAAGCACTATTTCAACATTACTGGTCTCAGAAACCTGTAAACTTACAATCTTGAGCATTGAAGTCCTAACATATGTTTTTGTGCATATGACTTCTAACACATTAAAAACTGTCTCACTTCATTGCAGAAATAATTGTATTTCATAAGACATAAGCATCTTTCAGTTTGGCAAGAATTGCACTGAACATTGAATGAAGCAGCTCTATCTCAAATTGAAACAAGCTTTTGAGCAGATTTGGGCTAGATTTCACTTCATTTGAAAAGAAGCACTATTTCAACATTACTGGTCTCAGAAACCTGTAAAATGACAATCTTGAGCATTGAAGTCCTAACATAAGTTTTTGGGCATATAACTTCTAACACATTAAAAACTGTTTTACAGCATTGCAAAAACATTGTATTTCATAAGGCATAAGCATCTTTCAGTTTGGCAACATTTGCACTGAATATTGAATGAAGCAGCTTTCTCTCATAGAGAGACAAGCTTTTGAGCAGATTTGGGCTAGATTTCACTTCATTTGAACAGAAGCACTATTTCAACATTACTGGTCTCAGAAACCTGTAAAATGACAATCTTGAGCATTGAAGTCCTAACATATGTTTTTGTGCATATAACTTCTAACACATTAAAAACTGTCTTACAGCATTGCAAGAACATTGTATTTCATTAAGCATAAGCATCTTTCAGTTTGGCAAGATTTGCACTGAATATTGAATGAAGCAGCTTTCTCTCATAGAGAGACAAGCTTTTGAGCAGATTTGGGCTAGATTTCACTTCATTTGAACAGAAGCACTATTTCAACATTACTGGTCTCAGAAACCTGTAAACTGACAATCTTGAGCATTTGAAGTCCTAACATAAGTTTTTGTGCATATAACTTCTAACACATTAAAAACTGTCTTACAGCATTGCAAAAACATTGTATTTCATAAGGCATAAGCATCTTTCAGTTTGGCAAGATTTGCACTGATTATTGAATGAAGCAGCTTTCTCTTATAGAGAGACAAGCTTTTGAGCTTATTTAGGCTAGATTTCACTTCATTTGAACAAAAGCACTATTTCAACATTACTGGTCTCAGAAACCTGTAAACTTACAATCTTGAGCATTGAAGTCCTAACATATATTTTTGTGCATATAACTTCTAACACATTAAAAACTGTCTCACTTCATTGCAGAAATAATTGTATTTCATAAGACATAAGCATCTTTCAGTTTGGCAAGAATTGCACTGAACATTGAATGAAGCAGCTCTATCTCAAATTGAAACAAGCTTTTGAGCAGATTTGGGCTAGATTTCACTTCATTTGAAAAGAAGCACTATTTCAACATTCCTGGTCTCAGAAACCTGTAAAATGACAATCTTGAGCATTGAAGTCCTAACATAAGTTTTTGGGCATATAACTTCTAACACATTAAAAACTGTTTTACAGCATTGCAAAAACATTGTATTTCATAAGGCATAAGCATCTTTCAGTTTGGCAACATTTGCACTGAATATTGAATGAAGCAGCTTTCTCTCATAGAGAGACAAGCTTTTGAGCAGATTTGGGCTAGATTTCACTTCATTTGAACAGAAGCACTATTTCAACATTACTGGTCTCAGAAACCTGTAAAATGACAATCTTGAGCATTGAAGTCCTAACATAAGTTTTTGTGCATATTACTTCTAACACATTAAAAACTGTCTTACAGCATTGCAAAAACATTTTATTTCATAAGGCATAAGCATCTTTCAGTTTGGCAAGATTTGCAATGAATATTGAATGAAGCAGCTTTCTCTTACAGAGAGACAAGCTTTTGAGCTTATTTAGGCTAGATTTCACTTCATTTGAACAGAAGCACTATTTTAACATTACTGGTCTCAGAAGCCTGTAAACTGACAATCTTGAGCATTGAAGTCCTAACATATGTTTTTGTGCATATAACTTCTAACACATTAAAAACTGTTTTACAGCATTGCAAAAACATTGTATTTCATAAGGCATAAGCATCTTTCAGTTTGGCAAGATTTGCACTGATTATTGATTGAAGCAGCTTTCTCTTATAGAGAGACAAGCTTTTGAGCTTATTTAAGCTAGATTTCACTTCATTTGAACAAAAGCACTATTTTAACATTACTGGTCTCAGAAACCTGTAAACTTACAATCTTGAGCATTGAAGTCCTAACATATGTTTTTGTGCATATAACTTCTAACACATTAAAAACTGTCTTACAGCATTGGAAAAACATTGTATTTCATTAGGCATAAGCATCTTTCAGTTTGGCAAGATTTGCACTGAATATTGAATGAAGCAGCTTTCTCTCATAGAGAGACAAGCTTTTGAGCTTATTTATGCTAGATTGCACTTCATTTGAACAGAAGCACTATTTCAACATTACTGGTCTCAGAAACCTGTAAACTTACAATCTTGAGCATTGAAGTCCTAACATATGTTTTTGTGCATATAACTTCAAACACATTAAAAACTGTCTTACAGCATTGCAAAAACATTGTATTTAATTAGGCATAAGCATCTTTCAGTTTGGCAAGATTTGCACTGATTATTGAATGAAGCAGCTTTTTCTTATAGAGAGACAAGCTTTTGAGCAGATTTGGGCTAAAGTTCACTTCATTTGAACAGAAG
The DNA here is from genome assembly GCF_963082965.1 of Carassius carassius. Taxonomy (NCBI): domain Eukaryota; kingdom Metazoa; phylum Chordata; class Actinopteri; order Cypriniformes; family Cyprinidae; genus Carassius; species Carassius carassius. The sequence continues at coordinate 9,757,951 of NC_081769.1, forward strand.
CACTATTTCAACATTACTGGTCTCAGAAACCTGTAAACTGACAATCTTGAGCATTTGAAGTCCTAACATATGTTTTTGTGCATATAACTTCTAACACATTAAAAACTGTCTTACAGCATTGCAAAAACATTGTATTTCATAAGGCATAAGCATCTTTCAGTTTGGCAAGATTTGCACTGATTATTGAATGAAGCAGCTTTTTCTTATAGAGAGACAAGCTTTTGAGCTTATTTATGCTAGATTTCACTTCATTTGAACAGAAGCACTATTTTAACATTACTGGTCTCAGAAACCTGTAAACTAACAATCTTGAGCATTGAAGTCCTAACATATGTTTTTGTGCATATAACTTCTAACACATTAAAAACTGTCTTACAGCATTGCAAAAACATTGTATTTCATAAGGCATAAGCATCTTTCAGTTTGGAAGATTTGCACTGATTATTGAATGAAGCAGCTTTCTCTTATAGAGAGACATTCTTTTGAGTTTATTTAGGCTAGATTTCACTTCATTTGAACAGAAGCACTATTTCAACATTACTGGTCTCAGAAACCTGTAAAATGACAATCTTGAGCATTGAAGTCCTAACATAAGTTTTTGGGCATTTAACTTCTAACACATTAAAAACTGTCTTACAGCATTGCAAAAACATTGTATTTCATAAGGCATAAGCATCTTTCAGTTTAGCAACATTTGCACTGAATATTGAATGAAGCAGCTTTCTCTCATAGAGAGACAAGCTTTTGAGCAGATTTGGGCTAGATTTCAATTCATTTGAACAGAAGCACTATTTCAACATTACTGGTCTCAGAAACCTGTAAACTAACAATCTTGAGCATTGAAGTCCTAACATATGTTTTTGTGCATATAACTTCTAACACATTAAAAACTGTCTTACAGCATTGCAAAAACATTGTATTTCATTAGGCATAAGCATCTTTCAGTTTGGCAAGAATTGAACTGATTATTGAATGAAGCAGCTTTTTCTTATAGAGAGACAAGCTTTTGAGCAGATTTGGGCTAAAGTTCACTTCATTTGAACAGAAGCACTATTTCAACATTACTGGTCTCAGAAACCTGTAAACTGACAATCTTGAGCATTTGAACTACTAACATATGTTTTTGTGCATATAACTTCTAACACATTAAAAACTGTCTTACAGCATTGCAAAAACATTGTATTTCATAAGGCATAAGCATCTTTCAGTTTGGCAAGATTTGCACTGATTATTGAATGAAGCAGCTTTTTCTTATAGAGAGACAAGCTTTTGAGCTTATTTATGCTAGATTTCACTTCATTTGAACAAAAGCACTATTTTAACATTACTGGTCTCAGAAACCTGTAAACTAACAATCTTGAGCATTGAAGTCCTAACATATGTTTTTGTGCATATAACTTCTAACACATTAAAAACTGTCTTACAGCATTGCAAAAACATTGTATTTCATAAGGCATAAGCATCTTTCAGTTTGGCAAGATTTGCAATGAATATTGAATGAAGCAGCTTTCTCTTATAGAGAGACAAGCTTTTGAGCTTATTTAGGCTAGATTTCACTTCATTTGAACAGAAGCACTATTTTAACATTACTGGTCTCAGAAACCTGTAAACTTACAATCTTGAGCATTGAAGTCCTAACATATGTTTTTGTGCATATAACTTCTAACACATTAAAAACTGTCTTACAGCATTGCAAAAACATTGTATTTCATTAGGCATAAGCATCTTTCAGTTTGGCAAGATTTGCACTGATTATTGAATGAAGCAGCTTTCTCTTATAGAGAGACAAGCTTTTGAGCTTATTTAGGCTAGATTTCACTTCATTTGAACAAAAGCACTATTTTAACATTACTGGTCTCAGAAACCTGTAAACTTACAATCTTGAGCATTGAAGTCCTAACATATGTTATTGTGCATATAACTTCTAACACATTAAAAACTTTCTTACAGCATTGCAAAAACATTGTATTTCATAAGGCATAAGCATCTTTCAGTTTGGCAAGATTTGCACTGAATATTGAATGAAGCAGCTTTCTCTCATAGAGAGACAAGCTTTTGAGCAGATTTGGGCTAGATTTCACTTCATTTGAACAGAAGCACTATTTCAACATTACTGGTCTCAGAAACCTGTAAACTGACAATCTTGAGCATTTGAAGTCCTAACATAAGTTTTTGTGCATATAACTTCTAACACATTAAAAACTGTCTTACAGCATTGCAAAAACATTGTATTTCATAAGGCATAAGCATCTTTCAGTTTGGCAAGATTTGCACTGATTATTGAATGAAGCAGCTTTCTCTTATAGAGAGACAAGCTTTTGAGCTTATTTAGGCTAGATTTCACTTCATTTGAACAAAAGCACTATTTCAACATTACTGGTCTCAGAAACCTGTAAACTTACAATCTTGAGCATTGAAGTCCTAACATATGTTTTTGTGCATATAACTTCTAACACATTAAAAACTGTCTCACTTCATTGCAGAAATAATTTTATTTCATAAGACATAAGCATCTTTCAGTTTGGCAAGAATTGCACTGAACATTGAATGAAGCAGCTCTATCTCACATTGAAACAAGCTTTTGAGCAGATTTAGGCTAGATTTCACTTCATTTGAACAGAAGCACTATTTCAACATTACTGGTCTCAGAAACCTGTAAACTTACAATCTTGAGCATTGAAGTCCTAACATATGTTTTTGTGCATATAACTTCTAACACATTAAAAACTGTCTTACAGCATTGCAAAAACATTGTATTTCATTAGGCATAAGCATCTTTCAGTTTGGCAAGATTTGCACTGAATATTGAATGAAGCAGCTTTCTCTCATAGAGAGACAAGCTTTTGAGCAGATTTGGGCTAGATTTCACTTCATTTGAACAGAAGCACTATTTCAACATTACTGGTCTCAGAAACCTGTAAAATGACAATCTTGAGCATTGAAGTCCTAACATAAGTTTTTGGGCATTTAACTTCTAACACATTAAAACCTGTCTTACAGCATTGCAAAAACATTGTATTTCATAAGGCATAAGCATCTTTCAGTTTGGCAACATTTGCACTGAATATTGAATGAAGCAGCTTTCTCTCATAGAGAGACAAGCTTTTGAGAGTTTTGGGCTAGATTTCACTTCATTTGAACAGAAGCACTATTTCAACATTACTGGTCTCAGAAACCTGTAAAATGACAATCTTGAGCATTGAAGTCCTAACATAAGTTTTTGTGCATATTACTTCTAACACATTAAAAACTGTCTTACAGCATTGCAAAAACATTTTATTTCATAAGGCATAAGCATCTTTCAGTTTGGCAAGATTTGCAATGAATATTGAATGAAGCAGCTTTCTCTTACAGAGAGACAAGCTTTTGAGCTTATTTAGGCTAGATTTCACTTCATTTGAACAGAAGCACTATTTTAACATTACTGGTCTCAGAAGCCTGTAAACTGACAATCTTGAGCATTGAAGTCCTAACATATGTTTTTGTGCATATAACTTCTAACACATTAAAAACTGTTTTACAGCATTGCAAAAACATTGTATTTCATTAGGCATAAGCATCTTTCAGTTTGGCAAGATTTGCACTGATTATTGAATGAAGCAGCTTTCTCTTATAGAGAGACAAGCTTTTGAGCTTTTTTAGGCTAGATTTCACTTCATTTGAACAGAAGCACTATTTCAACATTACTGGTCTCAGAAACCTGTAAAATGACAATCTTGAGCATTGAAGTCCTAACATAAGTTTTTGGGCATTTAACTTCTAACACATTAAAAACTGTCTTACAGCATTGCAAAAACATTGTATTTCATAAGGCATAAGCATCTTTCAGTTTGGCAAGATTTGCACTGATTATTGAATGAAGCAGCTTTTTCTTATAGAGAGACAAGCTTTTGAGCTTATTTATGCTAGATTTCACTTCATTTGAACAAAAGCACTATTTTAACATTACTGGTCTCAGAAACCTGTAAACTTACAATCTTGAGCATTGAAGTCCTAACATATGTTTTTGTGCATATAACTTCTAACACATTAAAAACTGTCTTACAGCATTGCAAGAACATTGTATTTCATTAAGCATAAGCATCTTTCAGTTTGGCAAGATTTGCACTGAATATTGAATGAAGCAGCTTTCTCTCATAGAGAGACAAGCTTTTGAGCAGATTTGGGCTAGATTTCACTTCATTTGAACAGAAGCACTATTTCAACATTACTGGTCTCAGAAACCTGTAAACTGACAATCTTGAGCATTTGAAGTCCTAACATAAGTTTTTGTGCATATAACTTCTAACACATTAAAAACTGTCTTACAGCATTGCAAAAACATTGTATTTCATAAGGCATAAGCATCTTTCAGTTTGGCAAGATTTGCACTGATTATTGAATGAAGCAGCTTTCTCTTATAGAGAGACAAGCTTTTGAGCTTATTTAGGCTAGATTTCACTTCATTTGAACAAAAGCACTATTTCAACATTACTGGTCTCAGAAACCTGTAAACTTACAATCTTGAGCATTGAAGTCCTAACATATGTTTTTGTGCATATAACTTCTAACACATTAAAAACTGTCTCACTTCATTGCAGAAATAATTGTATTTCATAAGACATAAGCATCTTTCAGTTTGGCAAGAATTGCACTGAACATTGAATGAAGCAGCTCTGTCTCAAATTGAAACAAGCTTTTGAGCAGATTTGGGCTAGATTTCACTTCATTTGAACAGAAGCACTATTTCAACATTACTGGTCTCAGAAACCTGTAAAATGACAATCTTGAGCATTGAAGTCCTAACATAAGTTTTTGGGCATTTAACTTCTAACACATTAAAACCTGTCTTACAGCATTGCAAAAACATTGTATTTCATAAGGCATAAGCATCTTTCAGTTTGGCAACATTTGCACTGAATATTGAATGAAGCAGCTTTCTCTCATAGAGAGACAAGCTTTTGAGCAGATTTGGGCTAGATTTCACTTCATTTGAACAGAAGCACTATTTCAACATTACTGGTCTCAGAAACCTGTAAAATGACAATCTTGAGCATTGAAGTCCTAACATAAGTTTTTGTGCATATTACTTCTAACACATTAAAAACTGTCTTACAGCATTGCAAAAACATTTTATTTCATAAGGCATAAGCATCTTTCAGTTTGGCAAGATTTGCAATGAATATTGAATGAAGCAGCTTTCTCTTATAGAGAGACAAGCTTTTGAGCTTATTTAGGCTAGATTTCACTTCATTTGAACAGAAGCACTATTTTAACATTACTGGTCTCAGAAGCCTGTAAACTGACAATCTTGAGCATTGAAGTCCTAACATATGTTTTTGTGCATATAACTTCTAACACATTAAAAACTGTCTTACAGCATTGGAAAAACATTGTATTTCATTAGGCATAAGCATCTTTCAGTTTGGCAAGATTTGCACTGAATATTGAATGAAGCAGCTTTCTCTCATAGAGAGACAAGCTTTTGAGCTTATTTATGCTAGATTGCACTTCATTTGAACAGAAGCACTATTTCAACATTACTGGTCTCAGAAACCTGTAAACTTACAATCTTGAGCATTGAAGTCCTAACATATGTTTTTGTGCATATAACTTCAAACACATTAAAAACTGTCTTACAGCATTGCAAAAACATTGTATTTAATTAGGCATAAGCATCTTTCAGTTTGGCAAGATTTGCACTGATTATTGAATGAAGCAGCTTTTTCTTATAGAGAGACAAGCTTTTGAGCAGATTTGGGCTAAAGTTCACTTCATTTGAACAGAAGCACTATTTCAACATTACTGGTCTCAGAAACCTGTAAAATGACAATCTTGAGCATTGAAGTCCTAACATAAGTTTTTGTGCATATTACTTCTAACACATTAAAAACTGTCTTACAGCATTGCAAAAACATTTTATTTCATAAGGCATAAGCATCTTTCAGTTTGGCAAGATTTGCAATGAATATTGAATGAAGCAGCTTTCTCTTACAGAGAGACAAGCTTTTGAGCTTATTTAGGCTAGATTTCACTTCATTTGAACAGAAGCACTATTTTAACATTACTGGTCTCAGAAGCCTGTAAACTGACAATCTTGAGCATTGAAGTCCTAACATAAGTTTTTGGGCATTTAACTTCTAACACATTAAAACCTGTCTTACAGCATTGCAAAAACATTGTATTTCATAAGGCATAAGCATCTTTCAGTTTGGCAACATTTGCACTGAATATTGAATGAAGCAGCTTTCTCTCATAGAGAGACAAGCTTTTGAGCAGATTTGGGCTAGATTTCACTTCATTTGAACAGAAGCACTATTTCAACATTACTGGTCTCAGAAACCTGTAAAATGACAATCTTGAGCATTGAAGTCCTAACATAAGTTTTTGTGCATATTACTTCTAACACATTAAAAACTGTCTTACAGCATTGCAAAAACATTTTATTTCATAAGGCATAAGCATCTTTCAGTTTGGCAAGATTTGCAATGAATATTGAATGAAGCAGCTTTCTCTTACAGAGAGACAAGCTTTTGAGCTTATTTAGGCTAGATTTCACTTCATTTGAACAGAAGCACTATTTTAACATTACTGGTCTCAGAAGCCTGTAAACTGACAATCTTGAGCATTGAAGTCCTAACATATGTTTTTGTGCATATAACTTCTAACACATTAAAAACTGTTTTACAGCATTGCAAAAACATTGTATTTCATAAGGCATAAGCATCTTTCAGTTTGGAAAGATTTGCACTGATTATTGAATGAAGCAGCTTTCTCTTATAGAGAGACAAGCTTTTGAGCTTATTTAGGCTAGATTTCACTTCATTTGAACAAAAGCACTATTTTAACATTACTGGTCTCAGAAACCTGTAAACTTACAATCTTGAGCATTGAAGTCCTAACATATGTTTTTGTGCATATAACTTCTAACACATTAAAAACTGTCTTACAGCATTGGAAAAACATTGTATTTCATTAGGCATAAGCATCTTTCAGTTTGGCAAGAATTGCACTGATTATTGAATGAAGCAGCTTTTTCTTATAGAGAGACAAGCTTTTGAGCTTATTTATGCTAGATTTCACTTCATTTGAACAGAAGCACTATTTCAACATTACTGGTCTCAGAAACCTGTAAACTTACAATCTTGAGCATTGAAGTCCTAACATATGTTTTTGTGCATATAACTTCTAACACATTAAAAACTGTCTTACAGCATTGCAAAAACATTGTATTTCATTAGGCATAAGCATCTTTCAGTTTGGCAAGATTTGCACTGATTATTGAATGAAGCAGCTTTTTCTTATAGAGAGACAAGCTTTTGAGCAGATTTGGGCTAAAGTTCACTTCATTTGAACAGAAGCACTATTTCAACATTACTGGTCTCAGAAACCTGTAAACTGACAATCTTGAGCATTTGAAGGACTAACATATGTTTTTGTGCATATAACTTCTAACACATTAAAAACTGTCTTACAGCATTGCAAAAACATTGTATTTCATAAGGCATAAGCATCTTTCAGTTTGGCAAGATTTGCACTGATTATTGAATGAAGCAGCTTTTTCTTATAGAGAGACAAGCTTTTGAGCTTATTTATGCTAGATTTCACTTCATTTGAACAAAAGCACTATTTTAACATTACTGGTCTCAGAAACCTGTAAACTTACAATCTTGAGCATTTGAAGTCCTAACATATGTTTTTGTGCATATAACTTCTAACACATTAAAAACTGTCTTACAGCATTGCAAGAACATTGTATTTCATTAAGCATAAGCATCTTTCAGTTTGGCAAGATTTGCACTGAATATTGAATGAAGCAGCTTTCTCTCATAGAGAGACAAGCTTTTGAGCAGATTTGGGCTAGATTTCACTTCATTTGAACAGAAGCACTATTTCAACATTACTGGTCTCAGAAACCTGTAAACTGACAATCTTGAGCATTTGAAGTCCTAACATAAGTTTTTGTGCATATAACTTCTAACACATTAAAAACTGTCTTACAGCATTGCAAAAACATTGTATTTCATAAGGCATAAGCATCTTTCAGTTTGGCAAGATTTGCACTGATTATTGAATGAAGCAGCTTTCTCTTATAGAGAGACAAGCTTTTGAGCTTATTTAGGCTAGATTTCACTTCATTTGAACAAAAGCACTATTTCAACATTACTGGTCTCAGAAACCTGTAAACTTACAATCTTGAGCATTGAAGTCCTAACATATGTTTTTGTGCATATAACTTCTAACACATTAAAAACTGTCTCACTTCATTGCAGAAATAATTGTATTTCATAAGACATAAGCATCTTTCAGTTTGGCAAGAATTGCACTGAACATTGAATGAAGCAGCTCTATCTCAAATTGAAACAAGCTTTTGAGCAGATTTGGGCTAGATTTCACTTCATTTGAAAAGAAGCACTATTTCAACATTCCTGGTCTCAGAAACCTGTAAAATGACAATCTTGAGCATTGAAGTCCTAACATAAGTTTTTGTGCATATAACTTCTAACACATTAAAAACTGTTTTACAGCATTGCAAAAACATTGTATTTCATAAGGCATAAGCATCTTTCAGTTTGGCAAGATTTGCACTGAATATTGAATGAAGCAGCTTTCTCTCATAGAGAGACAAGCTTTTGAGCAGATTTGGGCTAGATTTCACTTCATTTGAACAGAAGCACTATTTCAACATTACTGGTCTCAGAAACCTGTAAAATGACAATCTTGAGCATTGAAGTCCTAACATATGTTTTTGTGCATATAACTTCTAACACATTAAAAACTGTCTTACAGCATTGCAAGAACATTGTATTTCATTAAGCATAAGCATCTTTCAGTTTGGCAAGATTTGCACTGAATATTGAATGAAGCAGCTTTCTCTCATAGAGAGACAAGCTTTTGAGCAGATTTGGGCTAGATTTCACTTCATTTGAACAGAAGCACTATTTCAACATTACTGGTCTCAGAAACCTGTAAACTGACAATCTTGAGCATTTGAAGTCCTAACATAAGTTTTTGTGCATATAACTTCTAACACATTAAACAACTGTCTTACAGCATTGCAAAAACATTGTATTTCATAAGGCATAAGCATCTTTCAGTTTGGCAAGATTTGCACTGATTATTGAATGAAGCAGCTTTCTCTTATAGAGAGACAAGCTTTTGAGCTTATTTAGGCTAGATTTCACTTCATTTGAACAAAAGCACTATTTCAACATTACTGGTCTCAGAAACCTGTAAACTTACAATCTTGAGCATTGAAGTCCTAACATATGTTTTTGTGCATATAACTTCTAACACATTAAAAACTGTCTCACTTCATTGCAGAAATAATTGTATTTCATAAGACATAAGCATCTTTCAGTTTGGCAAGAATTGCACTGAACATTGAATGAAGCAGCTCTATCTCAAATTGAAACAAGCTTTTGAGCAGATTTGGGCTAGATTTCACTTCATTTGAAAAGAAGCACTATTTCAACATTCCTGGTCTCAGAAACCTGTAAAATGACAATCTTGAGCATTGAAGTCCTAACATAAGTTTTTGGGCATATAACTTCTAACACATTAAAAACTGTTTTACAGCATTGCAAAAACATTGTATTTCATAAGGCATAAGCATCTTTCAGTTTGGCAACATTTGCACTGAATATTGAATGAAGCAGCTTTCTCTCATAGAGAGACAAGCTTTTGAGCAGATTTGGGCTAGATTTCACTTCATTTGAACAGAAGCACTATTTCAACATTACTGGTCTCAGAAACCTGTAAAATGACAATCTTGAGCATTGAAGTCCTAACATATGTTTTTGTGCATATAACTTCTAACACATTAAAAACTGTCTTACAGCATTGCAAGAACATTGTATTTCATTAAGCATAAGCATCTTTCAGTTTGGCAAGATTTGCACTGAATATTGAATGAAGCAGCTTTCTCTCATAGAGAGACAAGCTTTTGAGCAGATTTGGGCTAGATTTCACTTCATTTGAACAGAAGCACTATTTCAACATTACTGGTCTCAGAAACCTGTAAACTGACAATCTTGAGCATTTGAAGTCCTAACATAAGTTTTTGTGCATATAACTTCTAACACATTAAAAACTGTCTTACAGCATTGCAAAAACATTGTATTTCATAAGGCATAAGCATCTTTCAGTTTGGCAAGATTTGCACTGATTATTGAATGAAGCAGCTTTCTCTTATAGAGAGACAAGCTTTTGAGCTTATTTAGGCTAGATTTCACTTCATTTGAACAAAAGCACTATTTCAACATTACTGGTCTCAGAAACCTGTAAACTTACAATCTTGAGCATTGAAGTCCTAACATATGTTTTTGTGCATATAACTTCTAACACATTAAAAACTGTCTCACTTCATTGCAGAAATAATTGTATTTCATAAGACATAAGCATCTTTCAGTTTGGCAAGAATTGCACTGAACATTGAATGAAGCAGCTCTATCTCAAATTGAAACAAGCTTTTGAGCAGATTTGGGCTAGATTTCACTTCATTTGAAAAGAAGCACTATTTCAACATTCCTGGTCTCAGAAACCTGTAAAATGACAATCTTGAGCATTGAAGTCCTAACATAAGTTTTTGGGCATATAACTTCTAACACATTAAAAACTGTTTTACAGCATTGCAAAAACATTGTATTTCATAAGGCATAAGCATCTTTCAGTTTGGCAACATTTGCACTGAATATTGAATGAAGCAGCTTTCTCTCATAGAGAGACAAGCTTTTGAGCAGATTTGGGCTAGATTTCACTTCATTTGAACAGAAGCACTATTTCAACATTACTGGTCTCAGAAACCTGTAAAATGACAATCTTGAGCATTGAAGTCCTAACATAAGTTTTTGTGCATATTACTTCTAACACATTAAAAACTGTCTTACAGCATTGCAAAAACATTTTATTTCATAAGGCATAAGCATCTTTCAGTTTGGCAAGATTTGCAATGAATATTGAATGAAGCAGCTTTCTCTTACAGAGAGACAAGCTTTTGAGCTTATTTAGGCTAGATTTCACTTCATTTGAACAGAAGCACTATTTTAACATTACTGGTCTCAGAAGCCTGTAAACTGACAATCTTGAGCATTGAAGTCCTAACATATGTTTTTGTGCATATAACTTCTAACACATTAAAAACTGTTTTACAGCATTGCAAAAACATTGTATTTCATAAGGCATAAGCATCTTTCAGTTTGGCAAGATTTGCACTGATTATTGATTGAAGCAGCTTTCTCTTATAGAGAGACAAGCTTTTGAGCTTATTTAAGCTAGATTTCACTTCATTTGAACAAAAGCACTAATTTTAACATTACTGGTCTCAGAAACCTGTAAACTTACAATCTTGAGCATTGAAGTCCTAACATATGTTTTTGTGCATATAACTTCTAACACATTAAAAACTGTCTTACAGCATTGGAAAAACATTGTATTTCATTAGGCATAAGCATCTTTCAGTTTGGCAAGATTTGCACTGAATATTGAATGAAGCAGCTTTCTCTCATAGAGAGACAAGCTTTTGAGCTTATTTATGCTAGATTGCACTTCATTTGAACAGAAGCACTATTTCAACATTACTGGTCTCAGAAACCTGTAAACTTACAATCTTGAGCATTGAAGTCCTAACATATGTTTTTGTGCATATAACTTCAAACACATTAAAAACTGTCTTACAGCATTGCAAAAACATTGTATTTAATTAGGCATAAGCATCTTTCAGTTTGGCAAGATTTGCACTGATTATTGAATGAAGCAGCTTTTTCTTATAGAGAGACAAGCTTTTGAGCAGATTTGGGCTAAAGTTCACTTCATTTGAACAGAAGCACTATTTCAACATTACTGGTCTCAGAAACCTGTAAACTGACAATCTTGAGCATTTGAAGTCCTAACATATGTTTTTGTGCATATAACTTCTAACACATTAAAAACTGTCTTACAGCATTGCAAAAACATTGTATTTCATAAGGCATAAGCATCTTTCAGTTTGGCAAGATTTGCACTGATTATTGAATGAAGCAGCTTTTTCTTATAGAGAGACAAGCTTTTGAGCTTATTTATGCTAGATTTCACTTCATTTGAACAGAAGCACTATTTTAACATTACTGGTCTCAGAAACCTGTAAACTAACAATCTTGAGCATTGAAGTCCTAACATATGTTTTTGTGCATATAACTTCTAACACATTAAAAACTGTCTTACAGCATTGCAAAAACATTGTATTTCATAAGGCATAAGCATCTTTCAGTTTGGAAGATTTGCACTGATTATTGAATGAAGCAGCTTTCTCTTATAGAGAGACATTCTTTTGAGTTTATTTAGGCTAGATTTCACTTCATTTGAACAGAAGCACTATTTCAACATTACTGGTCTCAGAAACCTGTAAAATGACAATCTTGAGCATTGAAGTCCTAACATAAGTTTTTGGGCATTTAACTTCTAACACATTAAAAACTGTCTTACAGCATTGCAAAAACATTGTATTTCATAAGGCATAAGCATCTTTCAGTTTAGCAACATTTGCACTGAATATTGAATGAAGCAGCTTTCTCTCATAGAGAGACAAGCTTTTGAGCAGATTTGGGCTAGATTTCAATTCATTTGAACAGAAGCACTATTTCAACATTACTGGTCTCAGAAACCTGTAAACTAACAATCTTGAGCATTGAAGTCCTAACATATGTTTTTGTGCATATAACTTCTAACACATTAAAAACTGTCTTACAGCATTGCAAAAACATTGTATTTCATTAGGCATAAGCATCTTTCAGTTTGGCAAGAATTGCACTGATTATTGAATGAAGCAGCTTTTTCTTATAGAGAGACAAGCTTTTGAGCAGATTTGGGCTAAAGTTCACTTCATTTGAACAGAAGCACTATTTCAACATTACTGGTCTCAGAAACCTGTAAACTGACAATCTTGAGCATTTGAACTACTAACATATGTTTTTGTGCATATAACTTCTAACACATTAAAAACTGTCTTACAGCATTGCAAAAACATTGTATTTCATAAGGCATAAGCATCTTTCAGTTTGGCAAGATTTGCACTGATTATTGAATGAAGCAGCTTTTTCTTATAGAGAGACAAGCTTTTGAGCTTATTTATGCTAGATTTCACTTCATTTGAACAAAAGCACTATTTTAACATTACTGGTCTCAGAAACCTGTAAACTAACAATCTTGAGCATTGAAGTCCTAACATATGTTTTTGTGCATATAACTTCTAACACATTAAAAACTGTCTTACAGCATTGCAAAAACATTGTATTTCATAAGGCATAAGCATCTTTCAATTTGGCAAGATTTGCAATGAATATTGAATGAAGCAGCTTTCTCTTATAGAGAGACAAGCTTTTGAGCTTATTTAGGCTAGATTTCACTTCATTTGAACAGAAGCACTATTTTAACATTACTGGTCTCAGAAACCTGTAAACTTACAATCTTGAGCATTGAAGTCCTAACATATGTTTTTGTGCATATAACTTCTAACACATTAAAAACTGTCTTACAGCATTGCAAAAACATTGTATTTCATTAGGCATAAGCATCTTTCAGTTTGGCAAGATTTGCACTGATTATTGAATGAAGCAGCTTTCTCTTATAGAGAGACAAGCTTTTGAGCTTATTTAGGCTAGATTTCACTTCATTTGAACAAAAGCACTATTTTAACATTACTGGTCTCAGAAACCTGTAAACTTACAATCTTGAGCATTGAAGTCCTAACATATGTTATTGTGCATATAACTTCTAACACATTAAAAACTTTCTTACAGCATTGCAAAAACATTGTATTTCATAAGGCATAAGCATCTTTCAGTTTGGCAAGATTTGCACTGAATATTGAATGAAGCAGCTTTCTCTCATAGAGAGACAAGCTTTTGAGCAGATTTGGGCTAGATTTCACTTCATTTGAACAGAAGCACTATTTCAACATTACTGGTCTCAGAAACCTGTAAACTGACAATCTTGAGCATTTGAAGTCCTAACATAAGTTTTTGTGCATATAACTTCTAACACATTAAAAACTGTCTTACAGCATTGCAAAAACATTGTATTTCATAAGGCATAAGCATCTTTCAGTTTGGCAAGATTTGCACTGATTATTGAATGAAGCAGCTTTCTCTTATAGAGAGACAAGCTTTTGAGCTTATTTAGGCTAGATTTCACTTCATTTGAACAAAAGCACTATTTTAACATTACTGGTCTCAGAAACCTGTAAACTTACAATCTTGAGCATTGAAGTCCTAACATATGTTTTTGTGCATATAACTTCTAACACATTAAAAACTGTCTTACAGCATTGCAAAAACATTGTATTTCATTAGGCATAAGCATCTTTCAGTTTGGCAAGATTTGCACTGAATATTGAATGAAGCAGCTTTCTCTCATAGAGAGACAAGCTTTTGAGCAGATTTGGGCTAGATTTCACTTCATTTGAACAGAAGCACTATTTCAACATTACTGGTCTCAGAAACCTGTAAAATGACAATCTTGAGCATTGAAGTCCTAACATAAGTTTTTGGGCATTTAACTTCTAACACATTAAAACCTGTCTTACAGCATTGCAAAAACATTGTATTTCATAAGGCATAAGCATCTTTCAGTTTGGCAACATTTGCACTGAATATTGAATGAAGCAGCTTTCTCTCATAGAGAGACAAGCTTTTGAGAGTTTTGGGCTAGATTTCACTTCATTTGAACAGAAGCACTATTTCAACATTACTGGTCTCAGAAACCTGTAAAATGACAATCTTGAGCATTGAAGTCCTAACATAAGTTTTTGTGCATATTACTTCTAACACATTAAAAACTGTCTTACAGCATTGCAAAAACATTTTATTTCATAAGGCATAAGCATCTTTCAGTTTGGCAAGATTTGCAATGAATATTGAATGAAGCAGCTTTCTCTTACAGAGAGACAAGCTTTTGAGCTTATTTAGGCTAGATTTCACTTCATTTGAACAGAAGCACTATTTTAACATTACTGGTCTCAGAAGCCTGTAAACTGACAATCTTGAGCATTGAAGTCCTAACATATGTTTTTGTGCATATAACTTCTAACACATTAAAAACTGTTTTACAGCATTGCAAAAACATTGTATTTCATTAGGCATAAGCATCTTTCAGTTTGGCAAGATTTGCACTGATTATTGAATGAAGCAGCTTTCTCTTATAGAGAGACAAGCTTTTGAGCTTTTTTAGGCTAGATTTCACTTCATTTGAACAGAAGCACTATTTCAACATTACTGGTCTCAGAAACCTGTAAAATGACAATCTTGAGCATTGAAGTCCTAACATAAGTTTTTGGGCATTTAACTTCTAACACATTAAAAACTGTCTTACAGCATTGCAAAAACATTGTATTTCATAAGGCATAAGCATCTTTCAGTTTGGCAAGATTTGCACTGATTATTGAATGAAGCAGCTTTTTCTTATAGAGAGACAAGCTTTTGAGCTTATTTATGCTAGATTTCACTTCATTTGAACAAAAGCACTATTTTAACATTACTGGTCTCAGAAACCTGTAAACTTACAATCTTGAGCATTGAAGTCCTAACATATGTTTTTGTGCATATAACTTCTAACACATTAAAAACTGTCTTACAGCATTGCAAGAACATTGTATTTCATTAAGCATAAGCATCTTTCAGTTTGGCAAGATTTGCACTGAATATTGAATGAAGCAGCTTTCTCTCATAGAGAGACAAGCTTTTGAGCAGATTTGGGCTAGATTTCACTTCATTTGAACAGAAGCACTATTTCAACATTACTGGTCTCAGAAACCTGTAAACTGACAATCTTGAGCATTTGAAGTCCTAACATAAGTTTTTGTGCATATAACTTCTAACACATTAAAAACTGTCTTACAGCATTGCAAAAACATTGTATTTCATAAGGCATAAGCATCTTTCAGTTTGGCAAGATTTGCACTGATTATTGAATGAAGCAGCTTTCTCTTATAGAGAGACAAGCTTTTGAGCTTATTTAGGCTAGATTTCACTTCATTTGAACAAAAGCACTATTTCAACATTACTGGTCTCAGAAACCTGTAAACTTACAATCTTGAGCATTGAAGTCCTAACATATGTTTTTGTGCATATAACTTCTAACACATTAAAAACTGTCTCACTTCATTGCAGAAATAATTGTATTTCATAAGACATAAGCATCTTTCAGTTTGGCAAGAATTGCACTGAACATTGAATGAAGCAGCTCTGTCTCAAATTGAAACAAGCTTTTGAGCAGATTTGGGCTAGATTTCACTTCATTTGAACAGAAGCACTATTTCAACATTACTGGTCTCAGAAACCTGTAAAATGACAATCTTGAGCATTGAAGTCCTAACATAAGTTTTTGGGCATTTAACTTCTAACACATTAAAACCTGTCTTACAGCATTGCAAAAACATTGTATTTCATAAGGCATAAGCATCTTTCAGTTTGGCAACATTTGCACTGAATATTGAATGAAGCAGCTTTCTCTCATAGAGAGACAAGCTTTTGAGCAGATTTGGGCTAGATTTCACTTCATTTGAACAGAAGCACTATTTCAACATTACTGGTCTCAGAAACCTGTAAAATGACAATCTTGAGCATTGAAGTCCTAACATAAGTTTTTGTGCATATTACTTCTAACACATTAAAAACTGTCTTACAGCATTGCAAAAACATTTTATTTCATAAGGCATAAGCATCTTTCAGTTTGGCAAGATTTGCAATGAATATTGAATGAAGCAGCTTTCTCTTATAGAGAGACAAGCTTTTGAGCTTATTTAGGCTAGATTTCACTTCATTTGAACAGAAGCACTATTTTAACATTACTGGTCTCAGAAGCCTGTAAACTGACAATCTTGAGCATTGAAGTCCTAACATATGTTTTTGTGCATATAACTTCTAACACATTAAAAACTGTCTTACAGCATTGGAAAAACATTGTATTTCATTAGGCATAAGCATCTTTCAGTTTGGCAAGATTTGCACTGAATATTGAATGAAGCAGCTTTCTCTCATAGAGAGACAAGCTTTTGAGCTTATTTATGCTAGATTGCACTTCATTTGAACAGAAGCACTATTTCAACATTACTGGTCTCAGAAACCTGTAAACTTACAATCTTGAGCATTGAAGTCCTAACATATGTTTTTGTGCATATAACTTCAAACACATTAAAAACTGTCTTACAGCATTGCAAAAACATTGTATTTAATTAGGCATAAGCATCTTTCAGTTTGGCAAGATTTGCACTGATTATTGAATGAAGCAGCTTTTTCTTATAGAGAGACAAGCTTTTGAGCAGATTTGGGCTAAAGTTCACTTCATTTGAACAGAAGCACTATTTCAACATTACTGGTCTCAGAAACCTGTAAACTGACAATCTTGA
This sequence comes from Carassius carassius, assembly GCF_963082965.1. Classification (NCBI taxonomy): domain Eukaryota; kingdom Metazoa; phylum Chordata; class Actinopteri; order Cypriniformes; family Cyprinidae; genus Carassius; species Carassius carassius. The sequence goes on from NC_081769.1 coordinate 9,775,310, forward strand.
GCATTTGAAGTCCTAACATATGTTTTTGTGCATATAACTTCTAACACATTAAAAACTGTCTTACAGCATTGCAAAAACATTGTATTTCATAAGGCATAAGCATCTTTCAGTTTGGCAAGATTTGCACTGATTATTGAATGAAGCAGCTTTTTCTTATAGAGAGACAAGCTTTTGAGCTTATTTATGCTAGATTTCACTTCATTTGAACAAAAGCACTATTTTAACATTACTGGTCTCAGAAACCTGTAAACTAACAATCTTGAGCATTGAAGTCCTAACATATGTTTTTGTGCATATAACTTCTAACACATTAAAAACTGTCTTACAGCATTGCAAAAACATTGTATTTCATAAGGCATAAGCATCTTTCAGTTTGGAAGATTTGCACTGATTATTGAATGAAGCAGCTTTCTCTTATAGAGAGACATTCTTTTGAGTTTATTTAGGCTAGATTTCACTTCATTTGAACAGAAGCACTATTTCAACATTACTGGTCTCAGAAACCTGTAAAATGACAATCTTGAGCATTGAAGTCCTTAACATAAGTTTTTGGGCATTTAACTTCTAAAACATTAAAAACTGTCTTACAGCATTGCAAAAACATTTTATTTCATAAGGCATAAGCATCTTTCAGTTTGGCAAGATTTGCAATGAATATTGAATGAAGCAGCTTTCTCTTATAGAGAGACAAGCTTTTGAGCTTATTTAGGCTAGATTTCACTTCATTTGAACAGAAGCACTATTTTAACATTACTGGTCTCCGAAGCCTGTAAACTGACAATCTTGAGCATTGAAGTCCTAACATATGTTTTTGTGCATATAACTTCTAACACATTAAAAACTGTCTTACAGCATTGGAAAAACATTGTATTTCATTAGGCATAAGCATCTTTCAGTTTGGCAAGATTTGCACTGAATATTGAATGAAGCAGCTTTCTCTCATAGAGAGACAAGCTTTTGAGCTTATTTATGCTAGATTGCACTTCATTTGAACAGAAGCACTATTTCAACATTACTGGTCTCAGAAACCTGTAAACTTACAATCTTGAGCATTGAAGTCCTAACATATGTTTTTGTGCATATAACTTCAAACACAATAAAAACTGTCTTACAGCATTGCAAAAACATTGTATTTAATTAGGCATAAGCATCTTTCAGTTTGGCAAGATTTGCACTGATTATTGAATGAAGCAGCTTTTTCTTATAGAGAGACAAGCTTTTGAGCAGATTTGGGCTAAAGTTCACTTCATTTGAACAGAAGCACTATTTCAACATTACTGGTCTCAGAAACCTGTAAACTGACAATCTTGAGCATTTGAAGTCCTAACATATGTTTTTGTGCATATAACTTCTAACACATTAAAAACTGTCTTACAGCATTGCAAAAACATTGTATTTCATAAGGCATAAGCATCTTTCAGTTTGGCAAGATTTGCACTGATTATTGAATGAAGCAGCTTTTTCTTATAGAGAGACAAGCTTTTGAGCTTATTTATGCTAGATTTCACTTCATTTGAACAAAAGCACTATTTTAACATTACTGGTCTCAGAAACCTGTAAACTAACAATCTTGAGCATTGAAGTCCTAACATATGTTTTTGTGCATATAACTTCTAACACATTAAAAACTGTCTTACAGCATTGCAAAAACATTGTATTTCATAAGGCATAAGCATCTTTCAGTTTGGAAGATTTGCACTGATTATTGAATGAAGCAGCTTTCTCTTATAGAGAGACATTCTTTTGAGTTTATTTAGGCTAGATTTCACTTCATTTGAACAGAAGCACTATTTCAACATTACTGGTCTCAGAAACCTGTAAAATGACAATCTTGAGCATTGAAGTCCTTAACATAAGTTTTTGGGCATTTAACTTCTAACACATTAAAAACTGTCTTACAGCATTGCAAAAACATTGTATTTCATAAGGCATAAGCATCTTTCAGTTTAGCAACATTTGCACTGAATATTGAATGAAGCAGCTTTCTCTCATAGAGAGACAAGCTTTTGAGCAGATTTGGGCTAGATTTCAATTCATTTGAACAGAAGCACTATTTCAACATTACTGGTCTCAGAAACCTGTAAACTAACAATCTTGAGCATTGAAGTCCTAACATATGTTTTTGTGCATATAACTTCTAACACATTAAAAACTGTCTTACAGCATTGCAAAAACATTGTATTTCATTAGGCATAAGCATCTTTCAGTTTGGCAAGAATTGCACTGATTATTGAATGAAGCAGCTTTTTCTTATAGAGAGACAAGCTTTTGAGCAGATTTGGGCTAAAGTTCACTTCATTTGAACAGAAGCACTATTTCAACATTACTGGTCTCAGAAACCTGTAAACTGACAATCTTGAGCATTTGAACTACTAACATATGTTTTTGTGCATATAACTTCTAACACATTAAAAACTGTCTTACAGCATTGCAAAAACATTGTATTTCATAAGGCATAAGCATCTTTCAGTTTGGCAAGATTTGCACTGATTATTGAATGAAGCAGCTTTTTCTTATAGAGAGACAAGCTTTTGAGCTTATTTATGCTAGATTTCACTTCATTTGAACAAAAGCACTATTTTAACATTACTGGTCTCAGAAACCTGTAAACTAACAATCTTGAGCATTGAAGTCCTAACATATGTTTTTGTGCATATAACTTCTAACACATTAAAAACTGTCTTACAGCATTGCAAAAACATTGTATTTCATAAGGCATAAGCATCTTTCAATTTGGCAAGATTTGCAATGAATATTGAATGAAGCAGCTTTCTCTTATAGAGAGACAAGCTTTTGAGCTTATTTAGGCTAGATTTCACTTCATTTGAACAGAAGCACTATTTTAACATTACTGGTCTCAGAAACCTGTAAACTTACAATCTTGAGCATTGAAGTCCTAACATATGTTTTTGTGCATATAACTTCTAACACATTAAAAACTGTCTTACAGCATTGCAAAAACATTGTATTTCATTAGGCATAAGCATCTTTCAGTTTGGCAAGATTTGCACTGATTATTGAATGAAGCAGCTTTCTCTTATAGAGAGACAAGCTTTTGAGCTTATTTAGGCTAGATTTCACTTCATTTGAACAAAAGCACTATTTTAACATTACTGGTCTCAGAAACCTGTAAACTTACAATCTTGAGCATTGAAGTCCTAACATATGTTATTGTGCATATAACTTCTAACACATTAAAAACTTTCTTACAGCATTGCAAAAACATTGTATTTCATAAGGCATAAGCATCTTTCAGTTTGGCAAGATTTGCACTGAATATTGAATGAAGCAGCTTTCTCTCATAGAGAGACAAGCTTTTGAGCAGATTTGGGCTAGATTTCACTTCATTTGAACAGAAGCACTATTTCAACATTACTGGTCTCAGAAACCTGTAAACTGACAATCTTGAGCATTTGAAGTCCTAACATAAGTTTTTGTGCATATAACTTCTAACACATTAAAAACTGTCTTACAGCATTGCAAAAACATTGTATTTCATAAGGCATAAGCATCTTTCAGTTTGGCAAGATTTGCACTGATTATTGAATGAAGCAGCTTTCTCTTATAGAGAGACAAGCTTTTGAGCTTATTTAGGCTAGATTTCACTTCATTTGAACAAAAGCACTATTTTAACATTACTGGTCTCAGAAACCTGTAAACTTACAATCTTGAGCATTGAAGTCCTAACATATGTTTTTGTGCATATAACTTCTAACACATTAAAAACTGTCTTACAGCATTGCAAAAACATTGTATTTCATTAGGCATAAGCATCTTTCAGTTTGGCAAGATTTGCACTGAATATTGAATGAAGCAGCTTTCTCTCATAGAGAGACAAGCTTTTGAGCAGATTTGGGCTAGATTTCACTTCATTTGAACAGAAGCACTATTTCAACATTACTGGTCTCAGAAACCTGTAAAATGACAATCTTGAGCATTGAAGTCCTAACATAAGTTTTTGGGCATTTAACTTCTAACACATTAAAACCTGTCTTACAGCATTGCAAAAACATTGTATTTCATAAGGCATAAGCATCTTTCAGTTTGGCAACATTTGCACTGAATATTGAATGAAGCAGCTTTCTCTCATAGAGAGACAAGCTTTTGAGAGTTTTGGGCTAGATTTCACTTCATTTGAACAGAAGCACTATTTCAACATTACTGGTCTCAGAAACCTGTAAAATGACAATCTTGAGCATTGAAGTCCTAACATAAGTTTTTGTGCATATTACTTCTAACACATTAAAAACTGTCTTACAGCATTGCAAAAACATTTTATTTCATAAGGCATAAGCATCTTTCAGTTTGGCAAGATTTGCAATGAATATTGAATGAAGCAGCTTTCTCTTACAGAGAGACAAGCTTTTGAGCTTATTTAGGCTAGATTTCACTTCATTTGAACAGAAGCACTATTTTAACATTACTGGTCTCAGAAGCCTGTAAACTGACAATCTTGAGCATTGAAGTCCTAACATATGTTTTTGTGCATATAACTTCTAACACATTAAAAACTGTTTTACAGCATTGCAAAAACATTGTATTTCATTAGGCATAAGCATCTTTCAGTTTGGCAAGATTTGCACTGATTATTGAATGAAGCAGCTTTCTCTTATAGAGAGACAAGCTTTTGAGCTTTTTTAGGCTAGATTTCACTTCATTTGAACAGAAGCACTATTTCAACATTACTGGTCTCAGAAACCTGTAAAATGACAATCTTGAGCATTGAAGTCCTAACATAAGTTTTTGGGCATTTAACTTCTAACACATTAAAAACTGTCTTACAGCATTGCAAAAACATTGTATTTCATAAGGCATAAGCATCTTTCAGTTTGGCAAGATTTGCACTGATTATTGAATGAAGCAGCTTTTTCTTATAGAGAGACAAGCTTTTGAGCTTATTTATGCTAGATTTCACTTCATTTGAACAAAAGCACTATTTTAACATTACTGGTCTCAGAAACCTGTAAACTTACAATCTTGAGCATTGAAGTCCTAACATATGTTTTTGTGCATATAACTTCTAACACATTAAAAACTGTCTTACAGCATTGCAAGAACATTGTATTTCATTAAGCATAAGCATCTTTCAGTTTGGCAAGATTTGCACTGAATATTGAATGAAGCAGCTTTCTCTCATAGAGAGACAAGCTTTTGAGCAGATTTGGGCTAGATTTCACTTCATTTGAACAGAAGCACTATTTCAACATTACTGGTCTCAGAAACCTGTAAACTGACAATCTTGAGCATTTGAAGTCCTAACATAAGTTTTTGTGCATATAACTTCTAACACATTAAAAACTGTCTTACAGCATTGCAAAAACATTGTATTTCATAAGGCATAAGCATCTTTCAGTTTGGCAAGATTTGCACTGATTATTGAATGAAGCAGCTTTCTCTTATAGAGAGACAAGCTTTTGAGCTTATTTAGGCTAGATTTCACTTCATTTGAACAAAAGCACTATTTCAACATTACTGGTCTCAGAAACCTGTAAACTTACAATCTTGAGCATTGAAGTCCTAACATATGTTTTTGTGCATATAACTTCTAACACATTAAAAACTGTCTCACTTCATTGCAGAAATAATTGTATTTCATAAGACATAAGCATCTTTCAGTTTGGCAAGAATTGCACTGAACATTGAATGAAGCAGCTCTGTCTCAAATTGAAACAAGCTTTTGAGCAGATTTGGGCTAGATTTCACTTCATTTGAACAGAAGCACTATTTCAACATTACTGGTCTCAGAAACCTGTAAAATGACAATCTTGAGCATTGAAGTCCTAACATAAGTTTTTGGGCATTTAACTTCTAACACATTAAAACCTGTCTTACAGCATTGCAAAAACATTGTATTTCATAAGGCATAAGCATCTTTCAGTTTGGCAACATTTGCACTGAATATTGAATGAAGCAGCTTTCTCTCATAGAGAGACAAGCTTTTGAGCAGATTTGGGCTAGATTTCACTTCATTTGAACAGAAGCACTATTTCAACATTACTGGTCTCAGAAACCTGTAAAATGACAATCTTGAGCATTGAAGTCCTAACATAAGTTTTTGTGCATATTACTTCTAACACATTAAAAACTGTCTTACAGCATTGCAAAAACATTTTATTTCATAAGGCATAAGCATCTTTCAGTTTGGCAAGATTTGCAATGAATATTGAATGAAGCAGCTTTCTCTTATAGAGAGACAAGCTTTTGAGCTTATTTAGGCTAGATTTCACTTCATTTGAACAGAAGCACTATTTTAACATTACTGGTCTCAGAAGCCTGTAAACTGACAATCTTGAGCATTGAAGTCCTAACATATGTTTTTGTGCATATAACTTCTAACACATTAAAAACTGTCTTACAGCATTGGAAAAACATTGTATTTCATTAGGCATAAGCATCTTTCAGTTTGGCAAGATTTGCACTGAATATTGAATGAAGCAGCTTTCTCTCATAGAGAGACAAGCTTTTGAGCTTATTTATGCTAGATTGCACTTCATTTGAACAGAAGCACTATTTCAACATTACTGGTCTCAGAAACCTGTAAACTTACAATCTTGAGCATTGAAGTCCTAACATATGTTTTTGTGCATATAACTTCAAACACATTAAAAACTGTCTTACAGCATTGCAAAAACATTGTATTTAATTAGGCATAAGCATCTTTCAGTTTGGCAAGATTTGCACTGATTATTGAATGAAGCAGCTTTTTCTTATAGAGAGACAAGCTTTTGAGCAGATTTGGGCTAAAGTTCACTTCATTTGAACAGAAGCACTATTTCAACATTACTGGTCTCAGAAACCTGTAAACTGACAATCTTGAGCATTTGAAGTCCTAACATATGTTTTTGTGCATATAACTTCTAACACATTAAAAACTGTCTTACAGCATTGCAAAAACATTGTATTTCATAAGGCATAAGCATCTTTCAGTTTGGCAAGATTTGCACTGATTATTGAATGAAGCAGCTTTTTCTTATAGAGAGACAAGCTTTTGAGCTTATTTATGCTAGATTTCACTTCATTTGAACAAAAGCACTATTTTAACATTACTGGTCTCAGAAACCTGTAAACTAACAATCTTGAGCATTGAAGTCCTAACATATGTTTTTGTGCATATAACTTCTAACACATTAAAAACTGTCTTACAGCATTGCAAAAACATTGTATTTCATAAGGCATAAGCATCTTTCAGTTTGGAAGATTTGCACTGATTATTGAATGAAGCAGCTTTCTCTTATAGAGAGACATTCTTTTGAGTTTATTTAGGCTAGATTTCACTTCATTTGAACAGAAGCACTATTTCAACATTACTGGTCTCAGAAACCTGTAAAATGACAATCTTGAGCATTGAAGTCCTTAACATAAGTTTTTGGGCATTTAACTTCTAAAACATTAAAAACTGTCTTACAGCATTGCAAAAACATTTTATTTCATAAGGCATAAGCATCTTTCAGTTTGGCAAGATTTGCAATGAATATTGAATGAAGCAGCTTTCTCTTATAGAGAGACAAGCTTTTGAGCTTATTTAGGCTAGATTTCACTTCATTTGAACAGAAGCACTATTTTAACATTACTGGTCTCCGAAGCCTGTAAACTGACAATCTTGAGCATTGAAGTCCTAACATATGTTTTTGTGCATATAACTTCTAACACATTAAAAACTGTCTTACAGCATTGGAAAAACATTGTATTTCATTAGGCATAAGCATCTTTCAGTTTGGCAAGATTTGCACTGAATATTGAATGAAGCAGCTTTCTCTCATAGAGAGACAAGCTTTTGAGCTTATTTATGCTAGATTGCACTTCATTTGAACAGAAGCACTATTTCAACATTACTGGTCTCAGAAACCTGTAAACTTACAATCTTGAGCATTGAAGTCCTAACATATGTTTTTGTGCATATAACTTCAAACACAATAAAAACTGTCTTACAGCATTGCAAAAACATTGTATTTAATTAGGCATAAGCATCTTTCAGTTTGGCAAGATTTGCACTGATTATTGAATGAAGCAGCTTTTTCTTATAGAGAGACAAGCTTTTGAGCAGATTTGGGCTAAAGTTCACTTCATTTGAACAGAAGCACTATTTCAACATTACTGGTCTCAGAAACCTGTAAACTGACAATCTTGAGCATTTGAAGTCCTAACATATGTTTTTGTGCATATAACTTCTAACACATTAAAAACTGTCTTACAGCATTGCAAAAACATTGTATTTCATAAGGCATAAGCATCTTTCAGTTTGGCAAGATTTGCACTGATTATTGAATGAAGCAGCTTTTTCTTATAGAGAGACAAGCTTTTGAGCTTATTTATGCTAGATTTCACTTCATTTGAACAAAAGCACTATTTTAACATTACTGGTCTCAGAAACCTGTAAACTAACAATCTTGAGCATTGAAGTCCTAACATATGTTTTTGTGCATATAACTTCTAACACATTAAAAACTGTCTTACAGCATTGCAAAAACATTGTATTTCATAAGGCATAAGCATCTTTCAGTTTGGAAGATTTGCACTGATTATTGAATGAAGCAGCTTTCTCTTATAGAGAGACATTCTTTTGAGTTTATTTAGGCTAGATTTCACTTCATTTGAACAGAAGCACTATTTCAACATTACTGGTCTCAGAAACCTGTAAAATGACAATCTTGAGCATTGAAGTCCTTAACATAAGTTTTTGGGCATTTAACTTCTAACACATTAAAAACTGTCTTACAGCATTGCAAAAACATTGTATTTCATAAGGCATAAGCATCTTTCAGTTTAGCAACATTTGCACTGAATATTGAATGAAGCAGCTTTCTCTCATAGAGAGATAAGCTTTTGAGCAGGTTTGGGCTAGATTTCACTTCATTTGAACAGAAGCACTATTTCAACATTACTGGTCTCAGAAACCTGTAAACTAACAATCTTGAGCATTGAAGTCCTAACATATGTTTTTGTGCATATAACTTCTAACACATTAAAAACTGTCTTACAGCATTGCAAAAACATTGTATTTCATTAGGCATAAGCATCTTTCAGTTTGGCAAGATTTGCACTGATTATTGAATGAAGCAGCTTTTTCTTATAGAGAGACAAGCTTTTGAGCTTATTTATGCTAGATTTCACTTCATTTGAACAAAAGCACTATTTCAACATTACTGGTCTCAGAAACCTGTAAACTTACAATCTTGAGTATTGAAGTCCTAACATATGTTTTTGTGCATATAACTTCTAACACATTAAAAACTGTCTCACTTCATTGCAGAAATAATTTTATTTCATAAGACATAAGCATCTTTCAGTTTGGCAAGAATTGCACTGAACATTGAATGAAGCAGCTCTATCTCACATTGAAACAAGCTTTTGAGCAGATTTGGGCTAGATTTCACTTCATTTGAACAGAAGCACTATTTCAACATTACTGGTCTCAGAAACCTGTAAAATGACAATCTTGAGCATTGAAGTCCTAACATAAGTTTTTGGGCATATAACTTCTAACACATTAAAAACTGTCTTACAGCATTGCAAAAACATTGTATTTCATAAGGCATAAGCATCTTTCAGTTTGGCAAGATTTGCACTGATTATTGAATGAAGCAGCTTTCTCTTATAGAGAGACAAGCTTTTGAGCTTATTTAGGCTAGATTTCACTTCATTTGAACAAAAGCACTATTTTAACATTACTGGTCTCAGAAACCTGTAAACTTACAATCTTGAGCATTGAAGTCCTAACATATGTTTTTGTGCATATAACTTCTAACACATTAAAAACTATCTTACAGCATTGCAAAAACATTGTATTTCATAAGGCATAAGCATCTTTCAGTTTGGCAACATTTGCACTGAATATTGAATGAAGCAGCTTTCTCTCATAGAGAGACAAGCTTTTGAGCAGATTTGGGCTAGATTTCACTTCATTTGAACAGAAGCACTATTTCAACATTACTGGTCTCAGAAACCTGTAAAATGACAATCTTGAGCATTGAAGTCCTAACATAAGTTTTTGTGCATATTACTTCTAACACATTAAAAACTGTCTTACAGCATTGCAAAAACATTTTATTTCATAAGGCATAAGCATCTTTCAGTTTGGCAAGATTTGCACTGATTATTGAATGAAGCAGCTTTTTCTTATAGAGAGACAAGCTTTTGGGCTTATTTATGCTAGATTTCACTTCATTTGAACAAAAGCACTATTTTAACATTACTGGTCTCAGAAACCTGTAAACTTACAATCTTGAGCATTGAAGTCCTAACATATGTTTTTGTGCATATAACTTCTAACACATTAAAAACTGTCTTACAGCATTGCAAGAACATTGTATTTCGTTAAGCATAAGCATCTTTCAGTTTGGCAAGATTTGCACTGAATATTGAATGAAGCAGCTTTCTCTCATAGAGAGACAAGCTTTTGAGCAGATTTGGGCTAGATTTCACTTCATTTGAACAGAAGCACTATTTCAACATTACTGGTCTCAGAAACCTGTAAAATGACAATCTTGAGCATTGAAGTCCTAACATAAGTTTTTGGGCATTTAACTTCTAACACATTAAAACCTGTCTTACAGCATTGCAAAAACATTGTATTTCATAAGGCATAAGCATCTTTCAGTTTGGCAACATTTGCACTGAATATTGAATGAAGCAGCTTTCTCTCATAGAGAGACAAGCTTTTGAGCAGATTTGGGCTAGATTTCACTTCATTTGAACAGAAGCACTATTTCAACATTACTGGTCTCAGAAACCTGTAAAATGACAATCTTGAGCATTGAAGTCCTAACATAAGTTTTTGTGCATATTACTTCTAACACATTAAAAACTGTCTTACAGCATTGCAAAAACATTTTATTTCATAAGGTATAAGCATCTTTCAGTTTGGCAAGATTTGCAATGAATATTGAATGAAGCAGCTTTCTCTTATAGAGAGACAAGCTTTTGAGCTTATTTAGGCTAGATTTCACTTCATTTGAACAGAAGCACTATTTTAACATTACTGGTCTCAGAAGCCTGTAAACTGACAATCTTGAGCATTGAAGTCCTAACATATGTTTTTGTGCATATAACTTCTAACACATTAAAAACTGTCTTACAGCATTGGAAAAACATTGTATTTCATTAGGCATAAGCATCTTTCAGTTTGGCAAGATTTGCACTGAATATTGAATGAAGCAGCTTTCTCTCATAGAGAGACAAGCTTTTGAGCTTATTTATGCTAGATTGCACTTCATTTGAACAGAAGCACTATTTCAACATTACTGGTCTCAGAAACCTGTAAACTTACAATCTTGAGCATTGAAGTCCTAACATATGTTTTTGTGCATATAACTTCAAACACATTAAAAACTGTCTTACAGCATTGCAAAAACATTGTATTTAATTAGGCATAAGCATCTTTCAGTTTGGCAAGATTTGCACTGATTATTGAATGAAGCAGCTTTTTCTTATAGAGAGACAAGCTTTTGAGCTTATTTATGCTAGATTTCACTTCATTTGAACAAAAGCACTATTTTAACATTACTGGTCTCAGAAACCTGTAAACTAACAATCTTGAGCATTGAAATCCTAACAAATGTTTTTGTGCATATAACTTCTAACACATTAAAAACTGTCTTACAGCATTGCAAAAACATTGTATTTCATAAGGCATAAGCATCTTTCAGTTTGGAAGATTTGCACTGATTATTGAATGAAGCAGCTTTCTCTTATAGAGAGACATTCTTTTGAGTTTATTTAGGCTAGATTTCACTTCATTTGAACAGAAGCACTATTTCAACATTACTGGTCTCAGAAACCTGTAAAATGACAATCTTGAGCATTGAAGTCCTAACATAAGTTTTTGGGCATTTAACTTCTAACACATTAAAAACTGTCTTACAGCATTGCAAAAACATTGTATTTCATAAGGCATAAGCATCTTTCAGTTTAGCAACATTTGCACTGAATATTGAATGAAGCAGCTTTCTCTCATAGAGAGACAAGCTTTTGAGCAGATTTGGGCTAAAGTTCACTTCATTTGAACAGAAGCACTATTTCAACATTACTGGTCTCAGAAACCTGTAAACTAACAATCTTGAGCATTGAAGTCCTAACATATGTTTTTGTGCATATAACTTCTAACACATTAAAAACTGTCTTACAGCATTGCAAAAACATTGTATTTCATTAGGCATAAGCATCTTTCAGTTTGGCAAGATTTGCACTGATTATTGAATGAAGCAGCTTTTTCTTATAGAGAGACAAGCTTTTGAGCTTATTTATGCTAGATTTCACTTCATTTGAACAAAAGCACTATTTCAACATTACTGGTCTCAGAAACCTGTAAACTTACAATCTTGAGTATTGAAGTCCTAACATATGTTTTTGTGCATATAACTTCTAACACATTAAAAACTGTCTTACAGCATTGCAAAAATATTGTATTTCATAAGGCATAAGCATCTTTCAGTTTGGCAAGATTTGCACTGAATATTGAATGAAGCAGCTCTATCTCATAGAGAGACAAGCTTTTGAGCAGATTTGGGCTAGATTTCACTTCATTTGAACAGAAGCACTATTTCAACATTACTGGTCTCAGAAACCTGTAAACTGACAATCTTGAGCATTTGAAGTCCTAACATAAGTTTTTGTGCATATAACTTCTAACACATTAAAAACTGTCTTACAGCATTGCAAAAACATTGTATTTTATAAGGCATAAGCATCTTTCAGTTTGGCAAGATTTGCACTGATTATTGAATGAAGCAGCTTTCTCTTATAGAGAGACAAGCTTTTGAGCTTATTTAGGCTAGATTTCACTTCATTTGAACAGAAGCACTATTTCAACATTACTGGTCTCAGAAACCTGTAAACTGACAATCTTGAGCATTTGAAGTCCTAACATAAGTTTTTATGCATATAACTTCTAACACATTAAAAACTGTCTTACAGCATTGCAAAAACATTGTTTTTCATAAGGCATAAGCATCTTTCAGTTTGGCAAGATTTGCACTGATTATTGAATGAAGCAGCTTTCTCTTATAGAGAGACAAGCTTTTGAGCTTATTTAGGCTAGATTTCACTTCATTTGAACAAAAGCACTATTTCAACATTACTGGTCTCAGAAACCTGTAAACTTACAATCTTGAGCATTGAAGTCCTAACATATGTTTTTGTGCATATAACTTCTAACACATTAAAAACTGTCTCACTTCATTGCAGAAATCATTTTATTTCATAAGACATAAGCATCTTTCAGTTTGGCAAGAATTGCACTGAACATTGAATGAAGCAGCTCTATCTCACATTGAAACAAGCTTTTGAGCAGATTTGGGCTAGATTTCACTTCATTTGAACAAAAGCACTATTTTAACATTACTGGTCTCAGAAACCTGTAAACTTACAATCTTGAGCATTGAAGTCCTAACATATGTTTTTGTGCATATAACTTCTAACACATTAAAAACTGTCTTACAGAATTGCAAAAACATTGTATTTCATAAGGCATAAGCATCTTTCAGTTTGGCAACATTTGCACTGAATATTGAATGAAGCAGCTTTCTCTTATAGAGAGACAAGCTTTTGAGCTTATTTAGGCTAGATTTCACTTTATTTGAACAAAAGCACTATTTCAACATTACTGGTCTCAGAAACCTGTAAACTTACAATCTTGAGCATTGAAGTCCTAACATATGTTTTTGTGCATATAACTTCTAACACATTAAAAACTGTCTTACAGCATTGCAAAAACATTGTATTTCATTAGGCATAAGCATCTTTCAGTTTGGCAAGATTTGCACTGATTATTGAATGAAGCAGCTTTCTCTTATAGAGAGACATTCTTTTGAGTTTATTTAGGCTAGATTTCACTTCATTTGAACAGAAGCACTATTTCAACATTACTGGTCTCAGAAACCTGTAAAATGACAATCTTGAGCATTGAAGTCCTAACATAAGTTTTTGGGCATTTAACTTCTAACACATTAAAAACTGTCTTACAGCATTGCAAAAACATTGTATTTCATAAGGCATAAGCATCTTTCAGTTTAGCAACATTTGCACTGAATATTGAATGAAGCAGCTTTCTCTCATAGAGAGACAAGCTTTTGAGCAGATTTGGGCTAGATTTCACTTCATTTGAACAGAAGCACTATTTCAACATTACTGGTCTCAGAAACCTGTAAACTAACAATCTTGAGCATTGAAGTCCTAACATATGTTATTGTGCATATAACTTCTAACACATTAAAAACTGTCTTACAGCATTGCAAAAACATTGTATTTCATAAGGCATAAGCATCTTTCAGTTTGGCAAGATTTGCACTGAATATTGAATAAAGCAGCTTTCTCTCATAGAGAGACAAGCTTTTGAGCTTATTTAGGCTAGATTTCACTTCATTTGAACAGAAGCACTATTTTAACATTACTGGTCTCAGAAGCCTGTAAACTGACAATCTTGAGCATTGAAGTCCTAACATATGTTTTTGTTCATATAACTTCTAACACATTAAAAACTGTCTCACTTCATTGCAGAAATCATTTTATTTCATAAGACATAAGCATCTTTCAGTTTGGCAAGAATTGCACTGAACATTGAATGAAGCAGCTCTATCTCACAGAGAAACAAGCTTATGAGCAGATTTGGGCTAGATTTCACTTCATTTGAACAGAAGCACTATTTCAACATTACTGGTCTCAGAAACCTGTAAAATGATGATCTTGAGCATTGAAGTCCTAACATAAGTTTTTGGGCATATAACTTCTAACACATTAAAAACTGTCTTACAGCATTGCAAAAACATTGTATTTCATAAGGCATAAGCATCTTTCAGTTTGGCAAGATTTGCACTGAAAATTGAATGAAGCAGCTTTCTCTCATAGAGAGACAAGCTTTTGAGCAGATTTGGGCTAGATTTCACTTCATTTGAACAGAAGCACTATTTCAACATTACTGGTCTCAGAAACCTGTAAAATGACAATCTTGAGCATTGAAGTCCTAACATAAGTTTTTGGGCATATAACTTCTAACACATTAAAAACTGTCTTACAGCATTGCAAAAACATTGTATTTCATAAGGCATAAGCATCTTTCAGTTTGGCAAGATTTGCACTGATTATTGAATGAAGCAGCTTTCTCTTATAGAGAGACAAGCTTTTGAGCTTATTTAGGCTAGATTTCACTTCATTTGAACAAAAGCACTATTTTAACATTACTGGTCTCAGAAACCTGTAAACTTACAGTCATGAGCATTGAAGTCCTAACATATGTTATTGTGCATATAACTTCTAACACATTAAAAACTGTCTTACAGCATTGCAAAAACATTGTATTTCATAAGGCATAAGCATCTTTCAGTTTGGCAAGATTTGCACTGAATATTGAATGAAGCAGCTTTCTCTCATAGAGAGACAAGCTTTTGAGCAGATTTGGGCTAGATTTCACTTCATTTGAACAGAAGCACTATTTCAACATTACTGGTCTCAGAAACCTGTAAACTGACAATCTTGAGCATTTGAAGTCCTAACATAAGTTTTTGGGCATTTAACTTCTAACACATTAAGAAACTGTCTTACAGCATTGCAAAAACATTGTATTTCATAAGGCATAAGCATCTTTCAGTTTGGCAACATTTGCACTGAATATTGAATGAAGCAGCTTTCTCTCATAGAGAGACAAGCTTTTGAGCAGATTTGGGCTAGATTTCACTTCATTTGAACAGAAGCACTATTTCAACATTACTGGTCTCAGAAACCTGTAAACTAACAATCTTGAGCATTGAAGTCCTAACATATGTTTTTGTGCATATAACTTCTAACACATTAAAAACTGTCTTACAGCATTGCAAAAACATTGTATTTCATAAGGCATAAGCATCTTTCAGTTTGGAAGATTTGCACTGATTATTGAATGAAGCAGCTTTCTCTTATAGAGAGACAATCCTTTGAGCTTATTTAGGCTAGATTTCACTTCATTTGAACAAAAGCACTATTTTAACATTACTGGTCTCAGAAACCTGTAAACTTACAATCTTGAGCATTGAAGTCCTAACATATGTTTTTGTGCATATAACTTCTAACACATTAAAAACTGTCTTACAGCATTGCAAAAACATTGTATTTCATAAGGCATAAGCATCTTTCAGTTTGGCAAGATTTGCACTGAATATTGAATGAAGCAGCTTTCTCTCATAGAGAGACAAGCTTTTGAGCAGATTTGGGCTAGATTTCACTTCATTTGAACAGAAGCACTATTTCAACATTACTGGTCTCAGAAACCTGTAAACTTACAATCTTGAGGTTTGAAGTCCTAACATATGTTTTTGTGCATATAACTTCTAACACATTAAAAACTGTCTTACAGCATTGGAAAAACATTGTATTTCATAAGGCATAAGCATCTTTCAGTTTGGCAAGATTTGCAATGAATATTGAATGAAGCAGCTTTTTCTTATAGAGAGACAAGCTTTTGAGCTTATTTAGGCTAGATTTCACTTCATTTGAACAAAAGCACTATTTCAACATTACTGGTCTCAGAAACCTGTAAACTGACAATCTTGAGCATTAAAGTCCTAACATATGTTTTTGTGCATATAACTTCTAACACATTAAAAACTGTCTCACTGCATTGCAGAAATCATTTAATTTCATAAGACATAAGCATCTTTCAGTTTGGCAAGAATTGCACTGAACATTGAATGAAGCAGCTCTATCTCACAGAGAAACAAGCTTTTGAGCAGATTTGGGCTAGATTGCACTTCATTTGAACAGAAGCACTATTTCAACATTACTGGTCTCAGAAACCTGTAAAATGACAATCTTGAGCATTGAAGTCCTAACATAAGTTTTTGTGCATATTACTTCTAACACATTAAAAACTGTCTTACAGCATTGCAAAAACATTTTATTTCATAAGGCATAAGCATCTTTCAGTTTGGCAAGATTTGCAATGAATATTGAATGAAGCAGCTTTCTCTTATAGAGAGACAAGCTTTTGAGCTTATTTAGGCTAGATTTCACTTCATTTGAACAGAAGCACTATTTTAACATTACTGGTCTCAGAAGCCTGTAAACTGACAATCTTGAGCATTGAAGTCCAAACATATGTTTTTGTGCATATAACTTCTAACACATTAAAAACTGTCTCACTGCATTGCAGAAATCATTTTATTTCATAAGGCATAAGCATCTTTCAGTTTAGCAAGAATTGCACTGATTATTGAATGAAGCAGCTTTCTCTTATAGAGAGACAAGCTTTTGAGCTTATTTAGGCTAGATTTCACTTCATTTGAACAAAAGCACTATTTCAACATTAATGGTCTCAGAAACCTGTAAACTTACAATCTTGAGCATTGAAGTCCTAACATATGTTTTTGTGCATATAACTTCTAACACATTAAAAACTGTCTTACAGCATTGCAAAAACATTGTATTTCATTAGGCATAAGCATCTTTCAGTTTGGCAAGATTTGCACTGATTATTGAATGAAGCAGCTTTCTCTTATAGAGAGACATTCTTTTGAGTTTATTTAGGCTAGATTTCACTTCATTTGAACAGAAGCACTATTTCAACATTACTGGTCTCAGAAACCTGTAAAATGACAATCTTGAGCATTGAAGTCCTAACATAAGTTTTTGGGCATTTAACTTCTAACACATTAAAAAATGTCTTACAGCATTGCAAAAACATTGTATTTCATAAGGCATAAGCATCTTTCAGTTTAGCAACATTTGCACTGAATATTGAATGAAGCAGCTTTCTCTCATAGAGAGACAAGCTTTTGAGCAGATTTGGGCTAGATTTCACTTCATTTGAACAGAAGCACTATTTCAACATTACTGGTCTCAGAAACCTGTAAACTAACAATCTTGAGCATTGAAGTCCTAACATATGTTATTGTGCATATAACTTCTAACACATTAAAAACTGTCTTACAGCATTGCAAAAACATTGTATTTCATAAGGCATAAGCATCTTTCAGTTTGGCAAGATTTGCACTGAATATTGAATAAAGCAGCTTTCTCTCATAGAGAGACAAGCTTTTGAGCTTATTTAGGCTAGATTTCACTTCATTTGAACAGAAGCACTATTTTAACATTACTGGTCTCAGAAGCCTGTAAACTGACAATCTTGAGCATTGAAGTCCTAACATATGTTTTTGTTCATATAACTTCTAACACATTAAAAACTGTCTCACTTCATTGCAGAAATCATTTTATTTCATAAGACATAAGCATCTTTCAGTTTGGCAAGAATTGCACTGAACATTGAATGAAGCAGCTCTATCTCACAGAGAAACAAGCTTATGAGCAGATTTGGGCTAGATTTCACTTCATTTGAACAGAAGCACTATTTCAACATTACTGGTCTCAGAAACCTGTAAAATGATGATCTTGAGCATTGAAGTCCTAACATAAGTTTTTGGGCATATAACTTCTAACACATTAAAAACTGTCTTACAGCATTGCAAAAACATTGTATTTCATAAGGCATAAGCATCTTTCAGTTTGGCAAGATTTGCACTGAAAATTGAATGAAGCAGCTTTCTCTCATAGGGAGACAAGCTTTTGAGCAGATTTGGGCTAGATTTCACTTCATTTGAACAGAAGCACTATTTCAACATTACTGGTCTCAGAAACCTGTAAAATGACAATCTTGAGCATTGAAGTCCTAACATAAGTTTTTGGGCATATAACTTCTAACACATTAAAAACTGTCTTACAGCATTGCAAAAACATTGTATTTCATAAGGCATAAGCATCTTTCAGTTTGGCAAGATTTGCACTGATTATTGAATGAAGCAGCTTTCTCTTATAGCGAGACAAGCTTTTGAGCTTATTTAGGCTAGATTTCACTTCATTTGAACAAAAGCACTATTTTAACATTACTGGTCTCAGAAACCTGTAAACTGACAATCTTGAGCATTTGAAGTCCTAACATAAGTTTTTGTGCATATAACTTCTAACACATTAAAAACTGTCTTACAGCATTGCAAAAACATTGTATTTCATAAGGCATAAGCATCTTTCAGTTTGGCAAGATTTGCACTGATTATTGAATGAAGCAGCTTTCTCTTATAGAGAGACAAGCTTTTGAGCTTATTTAGGCTAGATTTCACTTCATTTGAACAAAAGCACTATTTCAACATTACTGGTCTCAGAAACCTGTAAACTTACAATCTTGAGCATTGAAGTCCTAACATATGTTTTTGTGCATATAACTTCTAACACATTAAAAACTGTATCACTTCATTGCAGAAATAATTTTATTTCATAAGACATAAGCATCTTTCAGTTTTGCAAGAATTGCACTGAACATTGAATGAAGCAGCTCTATCTCACATTGAAACAAGCTTTTGAGCAGATTTGGGCTAGATTTCACTTCATTTGAACAGAAGCACTATTTCAACATTACTGGTCTCAGAAACCTGTAAAATGACAATCTTGAGCATTGAAGTCCTAACATAAGTTTTTGGGCATATAACTTCTAACACATTAAAAACTGTTTTACAGCATTGCAAAAACATTGTATTTCATAAGGCATAAGCATCTTTCAGTTTGGCAAGATTTGCACTGATTATTGAATGAAGCAGCTTTCTCTTATAGAGAGACAAGCTTTTGAGCTTATTTAGGCTAGATTTCACTTCATTTGAACAAAAGCACTATTTTAACATTACTGGTCTCAGAAACCTGTAAACTTACAATCTTGAGCATTGAAGTCCTAACATATGTTTTTGTGCATATAACTTCTAACACATTAAAAACTGTCTTACAGCATTGCAAAAACATTGTATTTCATTAGGCATAAGCATCTTTCAGTTTGGCAAGATTTGCACTGAATATTGAATGAAGCAGCTTTCTCTCATAGAGAGACAAGCTTTTGAGCAGATTTGGGCTAGATTTCACTTCATTTGAACAGAAGCACTATTTCAACATTACTGGTCTCAGAAACCTGTAAAATGACAATCTTGAGCATTGAAGTCCTAACATAAGTTTTTGGGCATTTAACTTCTAACACATTAAAACCTGTCTTACAGCATTGCAAAAACATTGTATTTCATAAGGCATAAGCATCTTTCAGTTTGGCAACATTTGCACTGAATATTGAATGAAGCAGCTTTCTCTCATAGAGAGACAAGCTTTTGAGAGTTTTGGGCTAGATTTCACTTCATTTGAACAGAAGCACTATTTCAACATTACTGGTCTCAGAAACCTGTAAAATGACAATATTGAGCATTGAAGTCCTAACATAAGTTTTTGTGCATATTACTTCTAACACATTAAAAACTGTCTTACAGCATTGCAAAAACATTTTATTTCATAAGGCATAAGCATCTTTCAGTTTGGCAAGATTTGCAATGAATATTGAATGAAGCAGCTTTCTCTTACGGAGAGACAAGCTTTTGAGCTTATTTAGGCTAGATTTCACTTCATTTGAACAGAAGCACTATTTTAACATTACTGGTCTCAGAAGCCTGTAAACTGACAATCTTGAGCATTGAAGTCCTAACATATGTTTTTGTGCATATAACTTCTAACACATTAAAAACTGTTTTACAGCATTGCAAAAACATTGTATTTCATAAGGCATAAGCATCTTTCAGTTTGGCAAGATTTGCACTGATTATTGAATGAAGCAGCTTTCTCTTATAGAGAGACAAGCTTTTGAGCTTTTTTAGGCTAGATTTCACTTCATTTGAACAGAAGCACTATTTCAACATTACTGGTCTCAGAAACCTGTAAAATGACAATCTTGAGCATTGAAGTCCTAACATAGGTTTTTGCGCATTTAACTTCTAACACATTAAAACCTGTCTTACAGCATTGCAAAAACATTGTATTTCATAAGGCATAAGCATCTTTCAGTTTGGCAACATTTGCACTGAATATTGAATGAAGCAGCTTTCTCTCATAGAGAGACAAGCTTTTGAGCAGATTTGGGCTAGATTTCACTTCATTTGAACAGAAGCACTATTTCAACATTACTGGTCTCAGAAACCTGTAAAATGACAATCTTGAGCATTGAAGTCCTAACATAAGTTTTTGTGCATATTACTTCTAACACATTAAAAACTGTCTTACAGCATTGCAAAAACATTTTATTTCATAAGGCATAAGCATCTTTCAGTTTGGCAAGATTTGCAATGAATATTGAATGAAGCAGCTTTCTCTTACAGAGAGACAAGCTTTTGAGCTTATTTAGGCTAGATTTCACTTCATTTGAACAAAAGCACTATTTTAACATTACTGGTCTCAGAAACCTGTAAACTTACAATCTTGAGCATTGAAGTCCTAACATATGTTTTTGTGCATATAACTTCTAACACATTAAAAACTGTCTTACAGCATTGGAAAAACATTGTATTTCATTAGGCATAAGCATCTTTCAGTTTGGCAAGAATTGCACTGATTATTGAATGAAGCAGCTTTTTCTTATAGAGAGACAAGCTTTTGAGCTTATTTATGCTAGATTTCACTTCATTTGAACAGAAGCACTATTTCAACATTACTGGTCTCAGAAACCTGTAAACTGACAATCTTGAGCATTTGAAGTCCTAACATAAGTTTTTGTGCATATAACTTCTAACACATTAAAAACTGTCTTACAGCATTGCAAAAACATTGTATTTCATAAGGCATAAGCATCTTTCAGTTTGGCAAGATTTGCACTGATTATTGAATGAAGCAGCTTTCTCTTATAGAGAGAAAAGCTTTTGAGCTTATTTAGGCTAGATTTCACTTCATTTGAACAAAAGCACTATTTCAACATTACTGGTCTCAGAAACCTGTAAACTTACAATCTTGAGCATTGAAGTCCTAACATATGTTTTTGTGCATATAACTTCTAACACATTAAAAACTGTCTCACTTCATTGCAGAAATAATTGTATTTCATAAGACATAAGCTTCTTTCAGTTTGGCAAGAATTGCACTGAACATTGAATGAAGCAGCTCTATCTCAAATTGAAACAAGCTTTTGAGCAGATTTGGGCTAGATTTCACTTCATTTGAAAAGAAGCACTATTTCAACATTACTGGTCTCAGAAACCTGTAAAATGACAATCTTGAGCATTGAAGTCCTAACATAAGTTTTTGGGCATATAACTTCTAACACATTAAAAACTGTTTTACAGCATTGCAAAAACATTGTATTTCATAAGGCATAAGCATCTTTCAGTTTGGCAAGATTTGCACTGATTATTGAATGAAGCAGCTTTCCCTTATAGAGAGACAAGCTTTTGAGCTTATTTAGGCTAGATTTCACTTCATTTGAACAAAAGCACTATTTTAACATTACTGGTCTCAGAAACCTGTAAACTTACAATCTTGAGCATTGAAGTCCTAACATATGTTTTTGTGCATATAACTTCTAACACATTAAAAACTGTCTTACAGCATTGCAAAAACATTGTATTTCATTAGGCATAAGCATCTTTCAGTTTGGCAAGAATTGCACTGATTATTGAATGAAGCAGCTTTTTCTTATAGAGAGACAAGCTTTTGAGCTTATTTATGCTAGATTTCACTTCATTTGAACAGAAGCACTATTTCAACATTACTGGTCTCAGAAACCTGTAAACTTACAATCTTGAGCATTGAAGTCCTAACATATGTTTTTGTGCATATAACTTCTAACACATTAAAAACTGTCTTACAGCATTGCAAAAACATTGTATTTCATTAGGCATAAGCATCTTTCAGTTTGGCAAGATTTGCACTGATTATTGAATGAAGCAGCTTTTTCTTATAGAGAGACAAGCTTTTGAGCAGATTTGGGCTAAAGTTCACTTCATTTGAACAGAAGCACTATTTCAACATTACTGGTCTCAGAAACCTGTAAACTGACAATCTTGAGCATTTGAAGTACTAACATATGTTTTTGTGCATATAACTTCTAACACATTAAAAACTGTCTTACAGCATTGCAAAAACATTGTATTTCATAAGGCATAAGCATCTTTCAGTTTGCCAAGATTTGCACTGATTATTGAATGAAGCAGCTTTTTCTTATAGAGAGACAAGCTTTTGGGCTTATTTATGCTAGATTTCACTTCATTTGAACAAAAGCACTATTTTAACATTATTGGTCTCAGAAACCTGTAAACTTACAATCTTGAGCATTGAAGTCCTAACATATGTTTTTGTGCATATAACTTCTAACACATTAAAAACTGTCTTACAGCATTGCAAGAACATTGTATTTCATTAAGCATAAGCATCTTTCAGTTTGGCAAGATTTGCACTGAATATTGAATGAAGCAGCTTTCTCTCATAGAGAGACAAGCTTTTGAGCAGATTTGGGCTAGATTTCACTTCATTTGAACAGAAGCACTATTTCAACATTACTGGTCTCAGAAACCTGTAAAATGACAATCTTGAGCATTGAAGTCCTAACATAAGTTTTTGGGCATTTAACTTCTAACACATTAAAACCTGTCTTACAGCATTGCAAAAACATTGTATTTCATAAGGCATAAGCATCTTTCAGTTTGGCAACATTTGCACTGAATATTGAATGAAGCAGCTTTCTCTCATAGAGAGACAAGCTTTTGAGCAGATTTGGGCTAGATTTCACTTCATTTGAACAGAAGCACTATTTCAACATTACTGGTCTCAGAAACCTGTAAAATGACAATCTTGAGCATTGAAGTCCTAACATAAGTTTTTGTGCATATTACTTCTAACACATTAAAAACTGTCTTACAGCATTGCAAAAACATTTTATTTCATAAGGCATAAGCATCTTTCAGTTTGGCAAGATTTGCAATGAATATTGAATGAAGCAGCTTTCTCTTACAGAGAGACAAGCTTTTGAGCTTATTTAGGCTAGATTTCACTTCATTTGAACAGAAGCACTATTTTAACATTACTGGTCTCAGAAGCCTGTAAACTGACAATCTTGAGCATTGAAGTCCTAACATATGTTTTTGTGCATATAACTTCTAACACATTAAAAACTGTTTTACAGCATTGCAAAAACATTGTATTTCATAAGGCATAAGCATCTTTCAGTTTGGCAAGATTTGCACTGATTATTGAATGAAGCAGCTTTCTCTTATAGAGAGACAAGCTTTTGAGCTTTTTTAGGCTAGATTTCACTTCATTTGAACAGAAGCACTATTTCAACATTACTGGTCTCAGAAACCTGTAAAATGACAATCTTGAGCATTGAAGTCCTAACATAAGTTTTTGGGCATTTAACTTCTAACACATTAAAACCTGTCTTACAGCATTGCAAAAACATTGTATTTCATAAGGCATAAGCATCTTTCAGTTTGGCAACATTTGCACTGAATATTGAATGAAGCAGCTTTCTCTCATAGAGAGACAAGCTTTTGAGCAGATTTGGGCTAGATTTCACTTCATTTGAACAGAAGCACTATTTCAACATTACTGGTCTCAGAAACCTGTAAAATGACAATCTTGAGCATTGAAGTCCTAACATAAGTTTTTGTGCATATTACTTCTAACACATTAAAAACTGTCTTAAAGCATTGCAAAAACATTTTATTTCATAAGGCATAAGCATCTTTCAGTTTGGCAAGATTTGCAATGAATATTGAATGAAGCAGCTTTCTCTTACAGAGAGACAAGCTTTTGAGCTTATTTAGGCTAGATTTCACTTCATTTGAACAGAAGCACTATTTTAACATTACTGGTCTCAGAAGCCTGTAAACTGACAATCTTGAGCATTGAAGTCCTAACATATGTTTTTGTGCATATAACTTCTAACACATTAAAAACTGTTTTACAGCATTGCAAAAACATTGTATTTCATAAGGCATAAGCATCTTTCAGTTTGGAAAGATTTGCACAGATTATTGAATGAAGCAGCTTTCTCTTATAGAGAGACAAGCTTTTGAGCTTATTTAGGCTAGATTTCACTTCATTTGAACAAAAGCACTATTTTAACATTACTGGTCTCAGAAACCTGTAAACTTACAATCTTGAGCATTGAAGTCCTAACATATGTTTTTGTGCATATAACTTCTAACACATTAAAAACTGTCTTACAGCATTGGAAAAACATTGTATTTCATTAGGCATAAGCATCTTTCAGTTTGGCAAGAATTGCACTGATTATTGAATGAAGCAGCTTTTTCTTATAGAGAGACAAGCTTTTGAGCTTATTTATGCTAGATTTCACTTCATTTGAACAGAAGCACTATTTCAACATTACTGGTCTCAGAAACCTGTAAACTTACAATCTTGAGCATTGAAGTCCTAACATATGTTTTTGTGCATATAACTTCTAACACATTAAAAACTGTCTTACAGCATTGCAAAAACATTGTATTTCATTAGGCATAAGCATCTTTCAGTTTGGCAAGATTTGCACTGATTATTGAATGAAGCAGCTTTTTCTTATAGAGAGACAAGCTTTTGAGCAGATTTGGGCTAAAGTTCACTTCATTTGAACAGAAGCACTATTTCAACATTACTGGTCTCAGAAACCTGTAAACTGACAATCTTGAGCATTTGAAGGACTAACATATGTTTTTGTGCATATAACTTCTAACACATTAAAAACTGTCTTACAGCATTGCAAAAACATTGTATTTCATAAGGCATAAGCATCTTTCAGTTTGGCAAGATTTGCACTGATTATTGAATGAAGCAGCTTTTTCTTATAGAGAGACAAGCTTTTGAGCTTATTTATGCTAGATTTCACTTCATTTGAACAGAAGCACTATTTTAACATTACTGGTCTCAGAAGCCTGTAAACTGACAATCTTGAGCATTGAAGTCCTAACATATGTTTTTGTGCATATAACTTCTAACACATTAAAAACTGTCTTACAGCATTGGAAAAACATTGTATTTCATTAGGCATAAGCATCTTTCAGTTTGGCAAGATTTGCACTGATTATTGAATGAAGCAGCTTTCTCTCATAGAGAGACAAGCTTTTGAGCTTATTTATGCTAGATTGCACTTCATTTGAACAGAAGCACTATTTCAACATTACTGGTCTCAGAAACCTGTAAACTTACAATCTTGAGCATTGAAGTCCTAACATATGTTTTTGTGCATATAACTTCAAACACATTAAAAACTGTCTTACAGCATTGCAAAAACATTGTATTTAATTAGGCATAAGCATCTTTCAGTTTGGCAAGATTTGCACTGATTATTGAATGAAGCAGCTTTTTCTTATAGAGAGACAAGCTTTTGAGCAGATTTGGGCTAAAGTTCACTTCATTTGAACAGAAGCACTATTTCAACATTACTGGTCTCAGAAACCTGTAAACTGACAATCTTGAGCATTTGAAGTCCTAACATATGTTTTTGTGCATATAACTTCTAACACATTAAAAACTGTCTTACAGCATTGCAAAAACATTGTATTTCATAAGGCATAAGCATCTTTCAGTTTGACAAGATTTGCACTGATTATTGAATGAAGCAGCTTTTTCTTATAGAGAGACAAGCTTTTGAGCTTATTTATGCTAGATTTCACTTCATTTGAACAAAAGCACTATTTTAACATTACTGGTCTCAGAAACCTGTAAACTAACAATCTTGAGCATTGAAGTCCTAACATATGTTTTTGTGCATATAACTTCTAACACATTAAAAACTGTCTTACAGCATTGCAAAAACATTGTATTTCATAAGGCATAAGCATCTTTCAGTTTGGAAGATTTGCACTGATTATTGAATGAAGCAGCTTTCTCTTATAGAGAGACATTCTTTTGAGTTTATTTAGGCTAGATTTCACTTCATTTGAACAGAAGCACTATTTCAACATTACTGGTCTCAGAAACCTGTAAAATGACAATCTTGAGCATTGAAGTCCTAACATAAGTTTTTGGGCATTTAACTTCTAACACATTAAAAACTGTCTTACAGCATTGCAAAAACATTGTATTTCATAAGGCATAAGCATCTTTCAGTTTAGCAACATTTGCACTGAATATTGAATGAAGCAGCTTTCTCTCATAGAGAGACAAGCTTTTGAGCAGATTTGGGCTAGATTTCACTTCATTTGAACAGAAGCACTATTTCAACATTACTGGTCTCAGAAACCTGTAAACTAACAATCTTGAGCATTGAAGTCCTAACATATGTTTTTGTGCATATAACTTCTAACACATTAAAAACTGTCTTACAGCATTGCAAAAACATTGTATTTCATAAGGCATAAGCATCTTTCAGTTTGGCAAGATTTGCAATGAATATTGAATGAAGCAGCTTTCTCTTATAGAGAGACAAGCTTTTGAGCTTATTTAGGCTAGATTTCACTTCATTTGAACAGAAGCACTATTTTAACATTACTGGTCTCAGAAACCTGTAAACTTACAATCTTGAGCATTGAAGTCCTAACATATGTTTTTGTGCATATAACTTCTAACACATTAAAAACTGTCTTACAGCATTGCAAAAACATTGTATTTCATTAGGCATAAGCATCTTTCAGTTTGGCAAGATTTGCACTGATTATTGAATGAAGCAGCTTTCTCTTATAGAGAGACAAGCTTTTGAGCTTATTTAGGCTAGATTTCACTTCATTTGAACAAAAGCACTATTTTAACATTACTGGTCTCAGAAACCTGTAAACTTACAATCTTGAGCATTGAAGTCCTAACATATGTTATTGTGCATATAACTTCTAACACATTAAAAACTTTCTTACAGCATTGCAAAAACATTGTATTTCATAAGGCATAAGCATCTTTCAGTTTGGCAAGATTTGCACTGAATATTGAATGAAGCAGCTTTCTCTCATAGAGAGACAAGCTTTTGAGCAGATTTGGGCTAGATTTCACTTCATTTGAACAGAAGCACTATTTCAACATTACTGGTCTCAGAAACCTGTAAACTGACAATCTTGAGCATTTGAAGTCCTAACATAAGTTTTTGTGCATATAACTTCTAACACATTAAAAACTGTCTTACAGCATTGCAAAAACATTGTATTTCATAAGGCATAAGCATCTTTCAGTTTGGCAAGATTTGCACTGATTATTGAATGAAGCAGCTTTCTCTTATAGAGAGACAAGCTTTTGAGCTTATTTAGGCTAGATTTCACTTCATTTGAACAAAAGCACTATTTCAACATTACTGGTCTCAGAAACCTGTAAACTTACAATCTTGAGCATTGAAGTCCTAACATATGTTTTTGTGCATATAACTTCTAACACATTAAAAACTGTCTCACTTCATTGCAGAAATAATTTTATTTCATAAGACATAAGCATCTTTCAGTTTGGCAAGAATTGCACTGAACATTGAATGAAGCAGCTCTATCTCACATTGAAACAAGCTTTTGAGCAGATTTGGGCTAGATTTCACTTCATTTGAACAGAAGCACTATTTCAACATTACTGGTCTCAGAAACCTGTAAAATGACAATCTTGAGCATTGAAGTCCTAACATAAGTTTTTGGGCATATAACTTCTAACACATTAAAAACTGTTTTACAGCATTGCAAAAACATTGTATTTCATAAGGCATAAGCATCTTTCAGTTTGGCAAGATTTGCACTGATTATTGAATGAAGCAGCTTTCTCTTATAGAGAGACAAGCTTTTGAGCTTATTTAGGCTAGATTTCACTTCATTTGAACAAAAGCACTATTTTAACATTACTGGTCTCAGAAACCTGTAAACTTACAATCTTGAGCATTGAAGTCCTAACATATGTTTTTGTGCATATAACTTCTAACACATTAAAAACTGTCTTACAGCATTGCAAAAACATTGTATTTCATTAGGCATAAGCATCTTTCAGTTTGGCAAGATTTGCACTGAATATTGAATGAAGCAGCTTTCTCTCATAGAGAGACAAGCTTTTGAGCAGATTTGGGCTAGATTTCACTTCATTTGAACAGAAGCACTATTTCAACATTACTGGTCTCAGAAACCTGTAAAATGACAATCTTGAGCATTGAAGTCCTAACATAAGTTTTTGGGCATTTAACTTCTAACACATTAAAACCTGTCTTACAGCATTGCAAAAACATTGTATTTCATAAGGCATAAGCATCTTTCAGTTTGGCAACATTTGCACTGAATATTGAATGAAGCAGCTTTCTCTCATAGAGAGACAAGCTTTTGAGAGTTTTGGGCTAGATTTCACTTCATTTGAACAGAAGCACTATTTCAACATTACTGGTCTCAGAAACCTGTAAAATGACAATCTTGAGCATTGAAGTCCTAACATAAGTTTTTGTGCATATTACTTCTAACACATTAAAAACTGTCTTACAGCATTGCAAAAACATTTTATTTCATAAGGCATAAGCATCTTTCAGTTTGGCAAGATTTGCAATGAATATTGAATGAAGCAGCTTTCTCTTACAGAGAGACAAGCTTTTGAGCTTATTTAGGCTAGATTTCACTTCATTTGAACAGAAGCACTATTTTAACATTACTGGTCTCAGAAGCCTGTAAACTGACAATCTTGAGCATTGAAGTCCTAACATATGTTTTTGTGCATATAACTTCTAACACATTAAAAACTGTTTTACAGCATTGCAAAAACATTGTATTTCATAAGGCATAAGCATCTTTCAGTTTGGCAAGATTTGCACTGATTATTGAATGAAGCAGCTTTCTCTTATAGAGAGACAAGCTTTTGAGCTTTTTTAGGCTAGATTTCACTTCATTTGAACAGAAGCACTATTTCAACATTACTGGTCTCAGAAACCTGTAAAATGACAATCTTGAGCATTGAAGTCCTAACATAAGTTTTTGGGCATTTAACTTCTAACACATTAAAACCTGTCTTACAGCATTGCAAAAACATTGTATTTCATAAGGCATAAGCATCTTTCAGTTTGGCAACATTTGCACTGAATATTGAATGAAGCAGCTTTCTCTCATAGAGAGACAAGCTTTTGAGCAGATTTGGGCTAGATTTCACTTCATTTGAACAGAAGCACTATTTCAACATTACTGGTCTCAGAAACCTGTAAAATGACAATCTTGAGCATTGAAGTCCTAACATAAGTTTTTGTGCATATTACTTCTAACACATTAAAAACTGTCTTACAGCATTGCAAAAACATTTTATTTCATAAGGCATAAGCATCTTTCAGTTTGGCAAGATTTGCAATGAATATTGAATGAAGCAGCTTTCTCTTACAGAGAGACAAGCTTTTGAGCTTATTTAGGCTAGATTTCACTTCATTTGAACAAAAGCACTATTTTAACATTACTGGTCTCAGAAACCTGTAAACTTACAATCTTGAGCATTGAAGTCCTAACATATGTTTTTGTGCATATAACTTCTAACACATTAAAAACTGTCTTACAGCATTGGAAAAACATTGTATTTCATTAGGCATAAGCATCTTTCAGTTTGGCAAGAATTGCACTGATTATTGAATGAAGCAGCTTTTTCTTATAGAGAGACAAGCTTTTGAGCTTATTTATGCTAGATTTCACTTCATTTGAACAGAAGCACTATTTCAACATTACTGGTCTCAGAAACCTGTAAACTTACAATCTTGAGCATTGAAGTCCTAACATATGTTTTTGTGCATATAACTTCTAACACATTAAAAACTGTCTTACAGCATTGCAAAAACATTGTATTTCATTAGGCATAAGCATCTTTCAGTTTGGCAAGATTTGCACTGATTATTGAATGAAGCAGCTTTTTCTTATAGAGAGACAAGCTTTTGAGCAGATTTGGGCTAAAGTTCACTTCATTTGAACAGAAGCACTATTTCAACATTACTGGTCTCAGAAACCTGTAAACTGACAATCTTGAGCATTTGAAGTACTAACATATGTTTTTGTGCATATAACTTCTAACACATTAAAAACTGTCTTACAGCATTGCAAAAACATTGTATTTCATAAGGCATAAGCATCTTTCAGTTTGGCAAGATTTGCACTGATTATTGAATGAAGCAGCTTTTTCTTATAGATAGACAAGCTTTTGAGCTTATTTATGCTAGATTTCACTTCATTTGAACAAAAGCACTATTTTAACATTACTGGTCT
This sequence comes from Carassius carassius, assembly GCF_963082965.1. NCBI lineage: Eukaryota > Metazoa > Chordata > Actinopteri > Cypriniformes > Cyprinidae > Carassius > Carassius carassius. The sequence continues at coordinate 9,806,221 of NC_081769.1, forward strand.
CAGAAACCTGTAAACTTACAATCTTGAGCATTGAAGTCCTAACATATGTTTTTGTGCATATAACTTCTAACACATTAAAAACTGTCTTACAGCATTGCAAGAACATTGTATTTCATTAAGCATAAGCATCTTTCAGTTTGGCAAGATTTGCACTGAATATTGAATGAAGCAGCTTTCTCTCATAGAGAGACAAGCTTTTGAGCAGATTTGGGCTAGATTTCACTTCATTTGAACAGAAGCACTATTTCAACATTACTGGTCTCAGAAACCTGTAAACTGACAATCTTGAGCATTTGAAGTCCTAACATAAGTTTTTGTGCATATAACTTCTAACACATTAAAAACTGTCTTACAGCATTGCAAAAACATTGTATTTCATAAGGCATAAGCATCTTTCAGTTTGGCAAGATTTGCACTGATTATTGAATGAAGCAGCTTTCTCTTATAGAGAGACAAGCTTTTGAGCTTATTTAGGCTAGATTTCACTTCATTTGAACAAAAGCACTATTTCAACATTACTGGTCTCAGAAACCTGTAAACTTACAATCTTGAGCATTGAAGTCCTAACATATGTTTTTGTGCATATAACTTCTAACACATTAAAAACTGTCTCACTTCATTGCAGAAATAATTGTATTTCATAAGACATAAGCATCTTTCAGTTTGGCAAGAATTGCACTGAACATTGAATGAAGCAGCTCTATCTCAAATTGAAACAAGCTTTTGAGCAGATTTGGGCTAGATTTCACTTCATTTGAAAAGAAGCACTATTTCAACATTACTGGTCTCAGAAACCTGTAAAATGACAATCTTGAGCATTGAAGTCCTAACATAAGTTTTTGGGCATATAACTTCTAACACATTAAAAACTGTTTTACAGCATTGCAAAAACATTGTATTTCATAAGGCATAAGCATCTTTCAGTTTGGCAAGATTTGCACTGATTATTGAATGAAGCAGCTTTCCCTTATAGAGAGACAAGCTTTTGAGCTTATTTAGGCTAGATTTCACTTCATTTGAACAAAAGCACTATTTTAACATTACTGGTCTCAGAAACCTGTAAACTTACAATCTTGAGCATTGAAGTCCTAACATATGTTTTTGTGCATATAACTTCTAACACATTAAAAACTGTCTTACAGCATTGCAAAAACATTGTATTTCATAAGGCATAAGCATCTTTCAGTTTGGCAACATTTGCACTGAATATTGAATGAAGCAGCTTTCTCTCATAGAGAGACAAGCTTTTGAGCAGATTTGGGCTAGATTTCACTTCATTTGAACAGAAGCACTATTTCAACATTACTGGTCTCAGAAACCTGTAAAATGACAATCTTGAGCATTGAAGTCCTAACATAAGTTTTTGTGCATATTACTTCTAACACATTAAAAACTGTCTTACAGCATTGCAAAAACATTTTATTTCATAAGGCATAAGCATCTTTCAGTTTGGCAAGATTTGCAATGAATATTGAATGAAGCAGCTTTCTCTCATAGAGAGACAAGCTTTTGAGCAGATTTGGGCTAGATTTCACTTCATTTGAACAGAAGCACTATTTCAACATTACTGGTCTCAGAAACCTGTAAAATGACAATCTTGAGCATTGAAGTCCTAACATAAGTTTTTGTGCATATTACTTCTAACACATTAAAAACTGTCTTACAGCATTGCAAAAACATTTTATTTCATAAGGCATAAGCATCTTTCAGTTTGGCAAGATTTGCAATGAATATTGAATGAAGCAGCTTTCTCTTACAGAGAGACAAGCTTTTGAGCTTATTTAGGCTAGATTTCACTTCATTTGAACAGAAGCACTATTTTAACATTACTGGTCTCAGAAGCCTGTAAACTGACAATCTTGAGCATTGAAGTCCTAACATATGTTTTTGTGCATATAACTTCTAACACATTAAAAACTGTTTTACAGCATTGCAAAAATATTGTATTTCATAAGGCATAAGCATCTTTCAGTTTGGCAAGATTTGCACTGATTATTGATTGAAGCAGCTTTCTCTTATAGAGAGACAAGCTTTTGAGCTTATTTAAGCTAGATTTCACTTCATTTGAACAAAAGCACTATTTTAACATTACTGGTCTCAGAAACCTGTAAACTTACAATCTTGAGCATTGAAGTCCTAACATATGTTTTTGTGCATATAACTTCTAACACATTAAAAACTGTCTTACAGCATTGGAAAAACATTGTATTTCATTAGGCATAAGCATCTTTCAGTTTGGCAAGATTTGCACTGAATATTGAATGAAGCAGCTTTCTCTCATAGAGAGACAAGCTTTTGAGCTTATTTATGCTAGATTGCACTTCATTTGAACAGAAGCACTATTTCAACATTACTGGTCTCAGAAACCTGTAAACTTACAATCTTGAGCATTGAAGTCCTAACATATGTTTTTGTGCATATAACTTCAAACACATTAAAAACTGTCTTACAGCATTGCAAAAACATTGTATTTCATAAGGCATAAGCATCTTTCAGTTTGGCAAGATTTGCACTGATTATTGAATGAAGCAGCTTTTTCTTATAGAGAGACAAGCTTTTGAGCTTATTTATGCTAGATTTCACTTCATTTGAACAAAAGCACTATTTTAACATTACTGGTCTCAGAAACCTGTAAACTAACAATCTTGAGCATTGAAGTCCTAACATATGTTTTTGTGCATATAACTTCTAACACATTAAAAACTGTCTTACAGCATTGCAAAAACATTGTATTTCATAAGGCATAAGCATCTTTCAGTTTGGAAGATTTGCACTGATTATTGAATGAAGCAGCTTTCTCTTATAGAGAGACATTCTTTTGAGTTTATTTAGGCTAGATTTCACTTCATTTGAACAGAAGCACTATTTCAACATTACTGGTCTCAGAAACCTGTAAAATGACAATCTTGAGCATTGAAGTCCTAACATAAGTTTTTGGGCATTTAACTTCTAACACATTTAAAACTGTCTTACAGCATTGCAAAAACATTGTATTTCATAAGGCATAAGCATCTTTCAGTTTAGCAACATTTGCACTGAATATTGAATGAAGCAGCTTTCTCTCATAGAGAGACAAGCTTTTGAGCAGATTTGGGCTAGATTTCACTTCATTTGAACAGAAGCACTATTTCAACATTACTGGTCTCAGAAACCTGTAAACTAACAATCTGGAGCATTGAAGTCCTAACATATGTTTTTGTGCATATAACTTCTAACACATTAAAACTGTCTTACAGCATTGCAAAAACATTGTATTTCATAAGGCATAAGCATCTTTCAGTTTGGCAAGATTTGCAATGAATATTGAATGAAGCAGCTTTCTCTTATAGAGAGACAAGCTTTTGAGCTTATTTAGGCTAGATTTCACTTCATTTGAACAGAAGCACTATTTTAACATTACTGGTCTCAGAAACCTGTAAACTTACAATCTTGAGCATTGAAGTCCTAACATATGTTTTTGTGCATATAACTTCTAACACATTAAAAACTGTCTTACAGCATTGCAAAAACATTGTATTTCATTAGGCATAAGCATCTTTCAGTTTGGCAAGATTTGCACTGATTATTGAATGAAGCAGCTTTCTCTTATAGAGAGACAAGCTTTTGAGCTTATTTAGGCTAGATTTCACTTCATTTGAACAAAAGCACTATTTTAACATTACTGGTCTCAGAAACCTGTAAACTTACAATCTTGAGCATTGAAGTCCTAACATATGTTATTGTGCATATAACTTCTAACACATTAAAAACTTTCTTACAGCATTGCAAAAACATTGTATTTCATAAGGCATAAGCATCTTTCAGTTTGGCAAGATTTGCACTGAATATTGAATGAAGCAGCTTTCTCTCATAGAGAGACAAGCTTTTGAGCAGATTTGGGCTAGATTTCACTTCATTTGAACAGAAGCACTATTTCAACATTACTGGTCTCAGAAACCTGTAAACTGACAATCTTGAGCATTTGAAGTCCTAACATAAGTTTTTGTGCATATAACTTCTAACACATTAAAAACTGTCTTACAGCATTGCAAAAACATTGTATTTCATAAGGCATAAGCATCTTTCAGTTTGGCAAGATTTGCACTGATTATTGAATGAAGCAGCTTTCTCTTATAGAGAGACAAGCTTTTGAGCTTATTTAGGCTAGATTTCACTTCATTTGAACAAAAGCACTATTTCAACATTACTGGTCTCAGAAACCTGTAAACTTACAATCTTGAGCATTGAAGTCCTAACATATGTTTTTGTGCATATAACTTCTAACACATTAAAAACTGTCTCACTTCATTGCAGAAATAATTTTATTTCATAAGACATAAGCATCTTTCAGTTTGGCAAGAATTGCACTGAACATTGAATGAAGCAGCTCTATCTCACATTGAAACAAGCTTTTGAGCAGATTTGGGCTAGATTTCACTTCATTTGAACAGAAGCACTATTTCAACATTACTGGTCTCAGAAACCTGTAAAATGACAATCTTGAGCATTGAAGTCCTAACATAAGTTTTTGGGCATATAACTTCTAACACATTAAAAACTGTTTTACAGCATTGCAAAAACATTGTATTTCATAAGGCATAAGCATCTTTCAGTTTGGCAAGATTTGCACTGATTATTGAATGAAGCAGCTTTCTCTTATAGAGAGACAAGCTTTTGAGCTTATTTAGGCTAGATTTCACTTCATTTGAACAAAAGCACTATTTTAACATTACTGGTCTCAGAAACCTGTAAACTTACAATCTTGAGCATTGAAGTCCTAACATATGTTTTTGTGCATATAACTTCTAACACATTAAAAACTGTCTTACAGCATTGCAAAAACATTGTATTTCATAAGGCATAAGCATCTTTCAGTTTGGCAACATTTGCACTGAATATTGAATGGAGCAGCTTTCTCTCATAGAGAGACAAGCTTTTGAGCAGATTTGGGCTAGATTTCACTTCATTTGAACAGAAGCACTATTTCAACATTACTGGTCTCAGAAACCTGTAAAATGACAATCTTGAGCATTGAAGTCCTAACATAAGTTTTTGTGCATATTACTTCTAACACATTAAAAACTGTCTTACAGCATTGCAAAAACATTTTATTTCATAAGGCATAAGCATCTTTCAGTTTGGCAAGATTTGCAATGAATATTGAATGAAGCAGCTTTCTCTTACAGAGAGACAAGCTTTTGAGCTTATTTAGGCTAGATTTCACTTCATTTGAACAGAAGCACTATTTTAACATTACTGGTCTCAGAAGCCTGTAAACTGACAATCTTGAGCATTGAAGTCCTAACATATGTTTTTGTGCATATAACTTCTAACACATTAAAAACTGTTTTACAGCATTGCAAAAATATTGTATTTCATAAGGCATAAGCATCTTTCAGTTTGGCAAGATTTGCACTGATTATTGATTGAAGCAGCTTTCTCTTATAGAGAGACAAGCTTTTGAGCTTATTTAAGCTAGATTTCACTTCATTTGAACAAAAGCACTATTTTAACATTACTGGTCTCAGAAACCTGTAAACTTACAATCTTGAGCATTGAAGTCCTAACATATGTTTTTGTGCATATAACTTCTAACACATTAAAAACTGTCTTACAGCATTGGAAAAACATTGTATTTCATTAGGCATAAGCATCTTTCAGTTTGGCAAGATTTGCACTGAATATTGAATGAAGCAGCTTTCTCTCATAGAGAGACAAGCTTTTGAGCTTATTTATGCTAGATTGCACTTCATTTGAACAGAAGCACTATTTCAACATTACTGGTCTCAGAAACCTGTAAACTTACAATCTTGAGCATTGAAGTCCTAACATATGTTTTTGTGCATATAACTTCAAACACATTAAAAACTGTCTTACAGCATTGCAAAAACATTGTATTTAATTAGGCATAAGCATCTTTCAGTTTGGCAAGATTTGCACTGATTATTGAATGAAGCAGCTTTTTCTTATAGAGAGACAAGCTTTTGAGCAGATTTGGGCTAAAGTTCACTTCATTTGAACAGAAGCACTATTTCAACATTACTGGTCTCAGAAACCTGTAAACTGACAATCTTGAGCATTTGAAGTCCTAACATATGTTTTTGTGCATATAACTTCTAACACATTAAAAACTGTCTTACAGCATTGCAAAAACATTGTATTTCATAAGGCATAAGCATCTTTCAGTTTGGCAAGATTTGCACTGATTATTGAATGAAGCAGCTTTTTCTTATAGAGAGACAAGCTTTTGAGCTTATTTATGCTAGATTTCACTTCATTTGAACAAAAGCACTATTTTAACATTACTGGTCTCAGAAACCTGTAAACTAACAATCTTGAGCATTGAAGTCCTAACATATGTTTTTGTGCATATAACTTCTAACACATTAAAAACTGTCTTACAGCATTGCAAAAACATTGTATTTCATAAGGCATAAGCATCTTTCAGTTTGGAAGATTTGCACTGATTATTGAATGAAGCAGCTTTCTCTTATAGAGAGACATTCTTTTGAGTTTATTTAGGCTAGATTTCACTTCATTTGAACAAAAGCACTATTTCAACATTACTGGTCTCAGAAACCTGTAAAATGACAATCTTGAGCATTGAAGTCCTAACATAAGTTTTTGGGCATTTAACTTCTAACACATTTAAAACTGTCTTACAGCATTGCAAAAACATTGTATTTCATAAGGCATAAGCATCTTTCAGTTTAGCAACATTTGCACTGAATATTGAATGAAGCAGCTTTCTCTCATAGAGAGACAAGCTTTTGAGCAGATTTGGGCTAGATTTCACTTCATTTGAACAGAAGCACTATTTCAACATTACTGGTCTCAGAAACCTGTAAACTAACAATCTGGAGCATTGAAGTCCTAACATATGTTTTTGTGCATATAACTTCTAACACATTAAAACTGTCTTACAGCATTGCAAAAACATTGTATTTCATAAGGCATAAGCATCTTTCAGTTTGGCAAGATTTGCAATGAATATTGAATGAAGCAGCTTTCTCTTATAGAGAGACAAGCTTTTGAGCTTATTTAGGCTAGATTTCACTTCATTTGAACAGAAGCACTATTTTAACATTACTGGTCTCAGAAACCTGTAAACTTACAATCTTGAGCATTGAAGTCCTAACATATGTTTTTGTGCATATAACTTCTAACACATTAAAAACTGTCTTACAGCATTGCAAAAACATTGTATTTCATTAGGCATAAGCATCTTTCAGTTTGGCAAGATTTGCACTGATTATTGAATGAAGCAGCTTTCTCTTATAGAGAAACAAGCTTTTGAGCTTATTTAGGCTAGATTTCACTTCATTTGAACAAAAGCACTATTTTAACATTACTGGTCTCAGAAACCTGTAAACTTACAATCTTGAGCATTGAAGTCCTAACATATGTTATTGTGCATATAACTTCTAACACATTAAAAACTTTCTTACAGCATTGCAAAAACATTGTATTTCATAAGGCATAAGCATCTTTCAGTTTGGCAAGATTTGCACTGAATATTGAATGAAGCAGCTTTCTCTCATAGAGAGACAAGCTTTTGAGCAGATTTGGGCTAGATTTCACTTCATTTGAACAGAAGCACTATTTCAACATTACTGGTCTCAGAAACCTGTAAACTGACAATCTTGAGCATTTGAAGTCCTAACATAAGTTTTTGTGCATATAACTTCTAACACATTAAAAACTGTCTTACAGCATTGCAAAAACATTGTATTTCATAAGGCATAAGCATCTTTCAGTTTGGCAAGATTTGCACTGATTATTGAATGAAGCAGCTTTCTCTTATAGAGAGACAAGCTTTTGAGCTTATTTAGGCTAGATTTCACTTCATTTGAACAAAAGCACTATTTCAACATTACTGGTCTCAGAAACCTGTAAACTTACAATCTTGAGCATTGAAGTCCTAACATATGTTTTTGTGCATATAACTTCTAACACATTAAAAACTGTCTCACTTCATTGCAGAAATAATTTTATTTCATAAGACATAAGCATCTTTCAGTTTGGCAAGAATTGCACTGAACATTGAATGAAGCAGCTCTATCTCACATTGAAACAAGCTTTTGAGCAGATTTGGGCTAGATTTCACTTCATTTGAACAGAAGCACTATTTCAACATTACTGGTCTCAGAAACCTGTAAAATGACAATCTTGAGCATTGAAGTCCTAACATAAGTTTTTGGGCATATAACTTCTAACACATTAAAAACTGTTTTACAGCATTGCAAAAACATTGTATTTCATAAGGCATAAGCATCTTTCAGTTTGGCAAGATTTGCACTGATTATTGAATGAAGCAGCTTTCTCTTATAGAGAGACAAGCTTTTGAGCTTATTTAGGCTAGATTTCACTTCATTTGAACAAAAGCACTATTTTAACATTACTGGTCTCAGAAACCTGTAAACTTACAATCTTGAGCATTGAAGTCCTAACATATGTTTTTGTGCATATAACTTCTAACACATTAAAAACTGTCTTACAGCATTGCAAAAACATTGTATTTCATAAGGCATAAGCATCTTTCAGTTTGGCAACATTTGCACTGAATATTGAATGAAGCAGCTTTCTCTCATAGAGAGACAAGCTTTTGAGAGTTTTGGGCTAGATTTCACTTCATTTGAACAGAAGCACTATTTCAACATTACTGGTCTCAGAAACCTGTAAAATGACAATCTTGAGCATTGAAGTCCTAACATAAGTTTTTGTGCATATTACTTCTAACACATTAAAAACTGTCTTACAGCATTGCAAAAACATTTTATTTCATAAGGCATAAGCATCTTTCAGTTTGGCAAGATTTGCAATGAATATTGAATGAAGCAGCTTTCTCTTACAGAGAGACAAGCTTTTGAGCTTATTTAGGCTAGATTTCACTTCATTTGAACAGAAGCACTATTTTAACATTACTGGTCTCAGAAGCCTGTAAACTGACAATCTTGAGCATTGAAGTCCTAACATAAGTTTTTGGGCATTTAACTTCTAACACATTAAAACCTGTCTTACAGCATTGCAAAAACATTGTATTTCATAAGGCATAAGCATCTTTCAGTTTGGCAACATTTGCACTGAATATTGAATGAAGCAGCTTTCTCTCATAGAGAGACAAGCTTTTGAGCAGATTTGGGCTAGATTTCACTTCATTTGAACAGAAGCACTATTTCAACATTACTGGTCTCAGAAACCTGTAAAATGACAATCTTGAGCATTGAAGTCCTAACATATGTTTTTGTGCATATTACTTCTAACACATTAAAAACTGTCTTACAGCATTGCAAAAACATTGTATTTCATAAGGCATAAGCATCTTTCAGTTTGGCAAGATTTGCAATGAATATTGAATGAAGCAGCTTTCTCTTACAGAGAGACAAGCTTTTGAGCTTATTTAGGCTAGATTTCACTTCATTTGAACAAAAGCACTATTTTAACATTACTGGTCTCAGAAACCTGTAAACTAACAATCTTGAGCATTGAAGTCCTAACATATGTTTTTGTGCATATAACTTCTAACACATTAAAAACTGTCTTACAGCATTGCAAAAACATTGTATTTCATTAGGCATAAGCATCTTTCAGTTTGGCAAGATTTGCACTGATTATTGAATGAAGCAGCTTTTTCTTATAGAGAGACAAGCTTTTGAGCAGATTTGGGCTAAAGTTCACTTCATTTGAACAGAAGCACTATTTCAACATTACTGGTCTCAGAAACCTGTAAACTGACAATCTTGAGCATTTGAAGTACTAACATATGTTTTTGTGCATATAACTTCTAACACATTAAAAACTGTCTTACAGCATTGCAAAAACATTGTATTTCATAAGGCATAAGCATCTTTCAGTTTGGCAAGATTTGCACTGATTATTGAATGAAGCAGCTTTTTCTTATAGAGAGACAAGCTTTTGAGCTTATTTATGCTAGATTTCACTTCATTTGAACAAAAGCACTATTTTAACATTACTGGTCTCAGAAACCTGTAAACTTACAATCTTGAGCATTGAAGTCCTAACATATGTTTTTGTGCATATAACTTCTAACACATTAAAAACTGTCTTACAGCATTGCAAGAACATTGTATTTCATTAAGCATAAGCATCTTTCAGTTTGGCAAGATTTGCACTGAATATTGAATGAAGCAGCTTTCTCTCATAGAGAGACAAGCTTTTGAGCAGATTTGGGCTAGATTTCACTTCATTTGAACAGAAGCACTATTTCAACATTACTGGTCTCAGAAACCTGTAAACTGACAATCTTGAGCATTTGAAGTCCTAACATAAGTTTTTGTGCATATAACTTCTAACACATTAAAAACTGTCTTACAGCATTGCAAAAACATTGTATTTCATAAGGCATAAGCATCTTTCAGTTTGGCAAGATTTGCACTGATTATTGAATGAAGCAGCTTTCTCTTATAGAGAGACAAGCTTTTGAGCTTATTTAGGCTAGATTTCACTTCATTTGAACAAAAGCACTATTTCAACATTACTGGTCTCAGAAACCTGTAAACTTACAATCTTGAGCATTGAAGTCCTAACATATGTTTTTGTGCATATAACTTCTAACACATTAAAAACTGTCTCACTTCATTGCAGAAATAATTGTATTTCATAAGACATAAGCATCTTTCAGTTTGGCAAGAATTGCACTGAACATTGAATGAAGCAGCTCTATCTCAAATTGAAACAAGCTTTTGAGCAGATTTGGGCTAGATTTCACTTCATTTGAAAAGAAGCACTATTTCAACATTACTGGTCTCAGAAACCTGTAAAATGACAATCTTGAGCATTGAAGTCCTAACATAAGTTTTTGGGCATATAACTTCTAACACATTAAAAACTGTTTTACAGCATTGCAAAAACATTGTATTTCATAAGGCATAAGCATCTTTCAGTTTGGCAAGATTTGCACTGATTATTGAATGAAGCAGCTTTCCCTTATAGAGAGACAAGCTTTTGAGCTTATTTAGGCTAGATTTCACTTCATTTGAACAAAAGCACTATTTTAACATTACTGGTCTCAGAAACCTGTAAACTTACAATCTTGAGCATTGAAGTCCTAACATATGTTTTTGTGCATATAACTTCTAACACATTAAAAACTGTCTTACAGCATTGCAAAAACATTGTATTTCATTAGGCATAAGCATCTTTCAGTTTGGCAAGAATTGCACTGATTATTGAATGAAGCAGCTTTTTCTTATAGAGAGACAAGCTTTTGAGCTTATTTATGCTAGATTTCACTTCATTTGAACAGAAGCACTATTTCAACATTACTGGTCTCAGAAACCTGTAAACTTACAATCTTGAGCATTGAAGTCCTAACATATGTTTTTGTGCATATAACTTCTAACACATTAAAAACTGTCTTACAGCATTGCAAAAACATTGTATTTCATTAGGCATAAGCATCTTTCAGTTTGGCAAGATTTGCACTGATTATTGAATGAAGCAGCTTTTTCTTATAGAGAGACAAGCTTTTGAGCAGATTTGGGCTAAAGTTCACTTCATTTGAACAGAAGCACTATTTCAACATTACTGGTCTCAGAAACCTGTAAACTGACAATCTTGAGCATTTGAAGTACTAACATATGTTTTTGTGCATATAACTTCTAACACATTAAAAACTGTCTTACAGCATTGCAAAAACATTGTATTTCATAAGGCATAAGCATCTTTCAGTTTGGCAAGATTTGCACTGATTATTGAATGAAGCAGCTTTTTCTTATAGAGAGACAAGCTTTTGGGCTTATTTATGCTAGATTTCACTTCATTTGAACAAAAGCACTATTTTAACATTATTGGTCTCAGAAACCTGTAAACTTACAATCTTGAGCATTGAAGTCCTAACATATGTTTTTGTGCATATAACTTCTAACACATTAAAAACTGTCTTACAGCATTGCAAGAACATTGTATTTCATTAAGCATAAGCATCTTTCAGTTTGGCAAGATTTGCACTGAATATTGAATGAAGCAGCTTTCTCTCATAGAGAGACAAGCTTTTGAGCAGATTTGGGCTAGATTTCACTTCATTTGAACAGAAGCACTATTTCAACATTACTGGTCTCAGAAACCTGTAAAATGACAATCTTGAGCATTGAAGTCCTAACATAAGTTTTTGGGCATTTAACTTCTAACACATTAAAACCTGTCTTACAGCATTGCAAAAACATTGTATTTCATAAGGCATAAGCATCTTTCAGTTTGGCAACATTTGCACTGAATATTGAATGAAGCAGCTTTCTCTCATAGAGAGACAAGCTTTTGAGCAGATTTGGGCTAGATTTCACTTCATTTGAACAGAAGCACTATTTCAACATTACTGGTCTCAGAAACCTGTAAAATGACAATCTTGAGCATTGAAGTCCTAACATAAGTTTTTGTGCATATTACTTCTAACACATTAAAAACTGTCTTACAGCATTGCAAAAACATTTTATTTCATAAGGCATAAGCATCTTTCAGTTTGGCAAGATTTGCAATGAATATTGAATGAAGCAGCTTTCTCTTACAGAGAGACAAGCTTTTGAGCTTATTTAGGCTAGATTTCACTTCATTTGAACAGAAGCACTATTTTAACATTACTGGTCTCAGAAGCCTGTAAACTGACAATCTTGAGCATTGAAGTCCTAACATATGTTTTTGTGCATATAACTTCTAACACATTAAAAACTGTTTTACAGCATTGCAAAAACATTGTATTTCATAAGGCATAAGCATCTTTCAGTTTGGCAAGATTTGCACTGATTATTGAATGAAGCAGCTTTCTCTTATAGAGAGACAAGCTTTTGAGCTTTTTTAGGCTAGATTTCACTTCATTTGAACAGAAGCACTATTTCAACATTACTGGTCTCAGAAACCTGTAAAATGACAATCTTGAGCATTGAAGTCCTAACATAAGTTTTTGGGCATTTAACTTCTAACACATTAAAACCTGTCTTACAGCATTGCAAAAACATTGTATTTCATAAGGCATAAGAATCTTTCAGTTTGGCAACATTTGCACTGAATATTGAATGAAGCAGCTTTCTCTCATAGAGAGACAAGCTTTTGAGCAGATTTGGGCTAGATTTCACTTCATTTGAACAGAAGCACTATTTCAACATTACTGGTCTCAGAAACCTGTAAAATGACAATCTTGAGCATTGAAGTCCTAACATAAGTTTTTGTGCATATTACTTCTAACACATTAAAAACTGTCTTACAGCATTGCAAAAACATTTTATTTCATAAGGCATAAGCATCTTTCAGTTTGGCAAGATTTGCAATGAATATTGAATGAAGCAGCTTTCTCTTACAGAGAGACAAGCTTTTGAGCTTATTTAGGCTAGATTTCACTTCATTTGAACAGAAGCACTATTTTAACATTACTGGTCTCAGAAGCCTGTAAACTGACAATCTTGAGCATTGAAGTCCTAACATATGTTTTTGTGCATATAACTTCTAACACATTAAAAACTGTTTTACAGCATTGCAAAAACATTGTATTTCATAAGGCATAAGCATCTTTCAGTTTGGAAAGATTTGCACTGATTATTGAATGAAGCAGCTTTCTCTTATAGAGAGACAAGCTTTTGAGCTTATTTAGGCTAGATTTCACTTCATTTGAACAAAAGCACTATTTTAACATTACTGGTCTCAGAAACCTGTAAACTTACAATCTTGAGCATTGAAGTCCTAACATATGTTTTTGTGCATATAACTTCTAACACATTAAAAACTGTCTTACAGCATTGGAAAAACATTGTATTTCATTAGGCATAAGCATCTTTCAGTTTGGCAAGAATTGCACTGATTATTGAATGAAGCAGCTTTTTCTTATAGAGAGACAAGCTTTTGAGCTTATTTATGCTAGATTTCACTTCATTTGAACAGAAGCACTATTTCAACATTACTGGTCTCAGAAACCTGTAAACTTACAATCTTGAGCATTGAAGTCCTAACATATGTTTTTGTGCATATAACTTCTAACACATTAAAAACTGTCTTACAGCATTGCAAAAACATTGTATTTCATTAGGCATAAGCATCTTTCAGTTTGGCAAGATTTGCACTGATTATTGAATGAAGCAGCTTTTTCTTATAGAGAGACAAGCTTTTGAGCAGATTTGGGCTAAAGTTCACTTCATTTGAACAGAAGCACTATTTCAACATTACTGGTCTCAGAAACCTGTAAACTGACAATCTTGAGCATTTGAAGGACTAACATATGTTTTTGTGCATATAACTTCTAACACATTAAAAACTGTCTTACAGCATTGCAAAAACATTGTATTTCATAAGGCATAAGCATCTTTCAGTTTGGCAAGATTTGCACTGATTATTGAATGAAGCAGCTTTTTCTTATAGAGAGACAAGCTTTTGAGCTTATTTATGCTAGATTTCACTTCATTTGAACAAAAGCACTATTTTAACATTACTGGTCTCAGAAACCTGTAAACTTACAATCTTGAGCATTGAAGTCCTAACATATGTTTTTGTGCATATAACTTCTAACACATTAAAAACTGTCTTACAGCATTGCAAGAACATTGTATTTCATTAAGCATAAGCATCTTTCAGTTTGGCAAGATTTGCACTGATTATTGAATGAAGCAGCTTTCTCTCATAGAGAGACAAGCTTTTGAGCAGATTTGGGCTAGATTTCACTTCATTTGAACAGAAGCACTATTTCAACATTACTGGTCTCAGAAACCTGTAAACTGACAATCTTGAGCATTTGAAGTCCTAACATAAGTTTTTGTGCATATAACTTCTAACACATTAAAAACTGTCTTACAGCATTGCAAAAACATTGTATTTCATAAGGCATAAGCATCTTTCAGTTTGGCAAGATTTGCACTGATTATTGAATGAAGCAGCTTTCTCTTATAGAGAGACAAGCTTTTGAGCTTATTTAGGCTAGATTTCACTTCATTTGAACAAAAGCACTATTTCAACATTACTGGTCTCAGAAACCTGTAAACTTACAATCTTGAGCATTGAAGTCCTAACATATGTTTTTGTGCATATAACTTCTAACACATTAAAAACTGTCTCACTTCATTGCAGAAATAATTGTATTTCATAAGACATAAGCATCTTTCAGTTTGGCAAGAATTGCACTGAACATTGAATGAAGCAGCTCTATCTCAAATTGAAACAAGCTTTTGAGCAGATTTGGGCTAGATTTCACTTCATTTGAAAAGAAGCACTATTTCAACATTACTGGTCTCAGAAACCTGTAAAATGACAATCTTGAGCATTGAAGTCCTAACATATGTTTTTGGGCATATAACTTCTAACACATTAAAAACTGTTTTACAGCATTGCAAAAACATTGTATTTCATAAGGCATAAGCATCTTTCAGTTTGGCAACATTTGCACTGAATATTGAATGAAGCAGCTTTCTCTCATAGAGAGACAAGCTTTTGAGCAGATTTGGGCTAGATTTCACTTCATTTGAACAGAAGCACTATTTCAACATTACTGGTCTCAGAAACCTGTAAAATGACAATCTTGAGCATTGAAGTCCTAACATAAGTTTTTGTGCATATTACTTCTAACACATTAAAAACTGTCTTACAGCATTGCAAAAACATTTTATTTCATAAGGCATAAGCATCTTTCAGTTTGGCAAGATTTGCAATGAATATTGAATGAAGCAGCTTTCTCTTACAGAGAGACAAGCTTTTGAGCTTATTTAGGCTAGATTTCACTTCATTTGAACAGAAGCACTATTTTAACATTACTGGTCTCAGAAGCCTGTAAACTGACAATCTTGAGCATTGAAGTCCTAACATATGTTTTTGTGCATATAACTTCTAACACATTAAAAACTGTTTTACAGCATTGCAAAAACATTGTATTTCATAAGGCATAAGCATCTTTCAGTTTGGCAAGATTTGCACTGATTATTGATTGAAGCAGCTTTCTCTTATAGAGAGACAAGCTTTTGAGCTTATTTAAGCTAGATTTCACTTCATTTGAACAAAAGCACTATTTTAACATTACTGGTCTCAGAAACCTGTAAACTTACAATCTTGAGCATTGAAGTCCTAACATATGTTTTTGTGCATATAACTTCTAACACATTAAAAACTGTCTTACAGCATTGGAAAAACATTGTATTTCATTAGGCATAAGCATCTTTCAGTTTGGCAAGATTTGCACTGAATATTGAATGAAGCAGCTTTCTCTCATAGAGAGACAAGCTTTTGAGCTTATTTATGCTAGATTGCACTTCATTTGAACAGAAGCACTATTTCAACATTACTGGTCTCAGAAACCTGTAAACTTACAATCTTGAGCATTGAAGTCCTAACATATGTTTTTGTGCATATAACTTCAAACACATTAAAAACTGTCTTACAGCATTGCAAAAACATTGTATTTAATTAGGCATAAGCATCTTTCAGTTTGGCAAGATTTGCACTGATTATTGAATGAAGCAGCTTTTTCTTATAGAGAGACAAGCTTTTGAGCAGATTTGGGCTAAAGTTCACTTCATTTGAACAGAAGCACTATTTCAACATTACTGGTCTCAGAAAACTGTAAACTGACAATCTTGAGCATTTGAAGTCCTAACATATGTTTTTGTGCATATAACTTCTAACACATTAAAAACTGTCTTACAGCATTGCAAAAACATTGTATTTCATAAGGCATAAGCATCTTTCAGTTTGGCAAGATTTGCACTGATTATTGAATGAAGCAGCTTTTTCTTATAGAGAGACAAGCTTTTGAGCTTATTTATGCTAGATTTCACTTCATTTGAACAAAAGCACTATTTTAACATTACTGGTCTCAGAAACCTGTAAACTAACAATCTTGAGCATTGAAGTCCTAACATATGTTTTTGTGCATATAACTTCTAACACATTAAAAACTGTCTTACAGCATTGCAAAAACATTGTATTTCATAAGGCATAAGCATCTTTCAGTTTGGAAGATTTGCACTGATTATTGAATGAAGCAGCTTTCTCTTATAGAGAGACATTCTTTTGAGTTTATTTAGGCTAGATTTCACTTCATTTGAACAGAAGCACTATTTCAACATTACTGGTCTCAGAAACCTGTAAAATGACAATCTTGAGCATTGAAGTCCTAACATAAGTTTTTGGGCATTTAACTTCTAACACATTAAAAACTGTCTTACAGCATTGCAAAAACATTGTATTTCATAAGGCATAAGCATCTTTCAGTTTAGCAACATTTGCACTGAATATTGAATGAAGCAGCTTTCTCTCATAGAGAGACAAGCTTTTGAGCAGATTTGGGCTAGATTTCACTTCATTTGAACAGAAGCACTATTTCAACATTACTGGTCTCAGAAACCTGTAAACTAACAATCTTGAGCATTGAAGTCCTAACATATGTTTTTGTGCATATAACTTCTAACACATTAAAAACTGTCTTACAGCATTGCAAAAACATTGTATTTCATTAGGCATAAGCATCTTTCAGTTTGGCAAGAATTGCACTGATTATTGAATGAAGCAGCTTTTTCTTATAGAGAGACAAGCTTTTGAGCAGATTTGGGCTAAAGTTCACTTCATTTGAACAGAAGCACTATTTCAACATTACTGGTCTCAGAAACCTGTAAACTGACAATCTTGAGCATTTGAACTACTAACATATGTTTTTGTGCATATAACTTCTAACACATTAAAAACTGTCTTACAGCATTGCAAAAACATTGTATTTCATAAGGCATAAGCATCTTTCAGTTTGGCAAGATTTGCACTGATTATTGAATGAAGCAGCTTTTTCTTATAGAGAGACAAGCTTTTGAGCTTATTTATGCTAGATTTCACTTCATTTGAACAAAAGCACTATTTTAACATTACTGGTCTCAGAAACCTGTAAACTAACAATCTTGAGCATTGAAGTCCTAACATATGTTTTTGTGCATATAACTTCTAACACATTAAAAACTGTCTTACAGCATTGCAAAAACATTGTATTTCATAAGGCATAAGCATCTTTCAGTTTGGCAACATTTGCACTGAATATTGAATGAAGCAGCTTTCTCTCAAAGAGAGACAAGCTTTTGAGCAGATTTGGGCTAGATTTCACTTCATTTGAACATAAGCACTATTTCAACATTACTGGTCTCAGAAACCTGTAAACTAACAATCTTGAGCATTGAAGTCCTAACATATGTTTTTGTGCATATAACTTCTAACACATTAAAAACTGTCTTACAGCATTGCAAAAACATTGTATTTCATAAGGCATAAGCATCTTTCAGTTTGGCAAGATTTGCAATGAATATTGAATGAAGCAGCTTTCTCTTATAGAGAGACAAGCTTTTGAGCTTATTTAGGCTAGATTTCACTTCATTTGAACAGAAGCACTATTTTAACATTACTGGTCTCAGAAACCTGTAAACTTACAATCTTGAGCATTGAAGTCCTAACATATGTTTTTGTGCATATAACTTCTAACACATTAAAAACTGTCTTACAGCATTACAAAAACATTGTATTTCATTAGGCATAAGCATCTTTCAGTTTGGCAAGATTTGCACTGATTATTGAATGAAGCAGCTTTCTCTTATAGAGAGACAAGCTTTTGAGCTTATTTAGGCTAGATTTCACTTCATTTGAACAAAAGCACTATTTTAACATTACTGGTCTCAGAAACCTGTAAACTTACAATCTTGAGCATTGAAGTCCTAACATATGTTATTGTGCATATAACTTCTAACACATTAAAAACTTTCTTACAGCATTGCAAAAACATTGTATTTCATAAGGCATAAGCATCTTTCAGTTTGGCAAGATTTGCACTGAATATTGAATGAAGCAGCTTTCTCTCATAGAGAGACAAGCTTTTGAGCAGATTTGGGCTAGATTTCACTTCATTTGAACAGAAGCACTATTTCAACATTACTGGTCTCAGAAACCTGTAAACTTACAATCTTGAGCATTGAAGTCCTAACATATGTTTTTGTGCATATAACTTCTAACACATTAAAAACTGTCTCACTTCATTGCAGAAATAATTTTATTTCATAAGACATAAGCATCTTTCAGTTTGGCAAGAATTGCACTGAACATTGAATGAAGCAGCTCTATCTCACATTGAAACAAGCTTTTGAGCAGATTTAGGCTAGATTTCACTTCATTTGAACAGAAGCACTATTTCAACATTACTGGTCTCAGAAACCTGTAAAATGACAATCTTGAGCATTGAAGTCCTAACATAAGTTTTTGGGCATATAACTTCTAACACATTAAAAACTGTTTTACAGCATTGCAAAAACATTGTATTTCATAAGGCATAAGCATCTTTCAGTTTGGCAAGATTTGCACTGATTATTGAATGAAGCAGCTTTCTCTTATAGAGAGACAAGCTTTTGAGCTTATTTAGGCTAGATTTCACTTCATTTGAACAAAAGCACTATTTTAACATTACTGGTCTCAGAAACCTGTAAACTTACAATCTTGAGCATTGAAGTCCTAACATATGTTTTTGTGCATATAACTTCTAACACATTAAAAACTGTCTTACAGCATTGCAAAAACATTGTATTTCATTAGGCATAAGCATCTTTCAGTTTGGCAAGATTTGCACTGAATATTGAATGAAGCAGCTTTCTCTCATAGAGAGACAAGCTTTTGAGCAGATTTGGGCTAGATTTCACTTCATTTGAACAGAAGCACTATTTCAACATTACTGGTCTCAGAAACCTGTAAAATGACAATCTTGAGCATTGAAGTCCTAACATAAGTTTTTGGGCATTTAACTTCTAACACATTAAAACCTGTCTTACAGCATTGCAAAAACATTGTATTTCATAAGGCATAAGCATCTTTCAGTTTGGCAACATTTGCACTGAATATTGAATGAAGCAGCTTTCTCTCATAGAGAGACAAGCTTTTGAGAGTTTTGGGCTAGATTTCACTTCATTTGAACAGAAGCACTATTTCAACATTACTGGTCTCAGAAACCTGTAAAATGACAATCTTGAGCATTGAAGTCCTAACATAAGTTTTTGTGCATATTACTTCTAACACATTAAAAACTGTCTTACAGCATTGCAAAAACATTTTATTTCATAAGGCATAAGCATCTTTCAGTTTGGCAAGATTTGCAATGAATATTGAATGAAGCAGCTTTCTCTTACAGAGAGACAAGCTTTTGAGCTTATTTAGGCTAGATTTCACTTCATTTGAACAGAAGCACTATTTTAACATTACTGGTCTCAGAAGCCTGTAAACTGACAATCTTGAGCATTGAAGTCCTAACATATGTTTTTGTGCATATAACTTCTAACACATTAAAAACTGTTTTACAGCATTGCAAAAACATTGTATTTCATTAGGCATAAGCATCTTTCAGTTTGGCAAGATTTGCACTGATTATTGAATGAAGCAGCTTTCTCTTATAGAGAGACAAGCTTTTGAGCTTTTTTAGGCTAGATTTTACTTCATTTGAACAGAAGCACTATTTCAACATTACTGGTCTCAGAAACCTGTAAAATGACAATCTTGAGCATTGAAGTCCTAACATAAGTTTTTGGGCATTTAACTTCTAACACATTAAAAACTGTCTTACAGCATTGCAAAAACATTGTATTTCATAAGGCATAAGCATCTTTCAGTTTGGCAAGATTTGCACTGATTATTGAATGAAGCAGCTTTTTCTTATAGAGAGACAAGCTTTTGAGCTTATTTATGCTAGATTTCACTTCATTTGAACAAAAGCACTATTTTAACATTACTGGTCTCAGAAACCTGTAAACTTACAATCTTGAGCATTGAAGTCCTAACATATGTTTTTGTGCATATAACTTCTAACACATTAAAAACTGTCTTACAGCATTGCAAGAACATTGTATTTCATTAAGCATAAGCATCTTTCAGTTTGGCAAGATTTGCACTGAATATTGAATGAAGCAGCTTTCTCTCATAGAGAGACAAGCTTTTGAGCAGATTTGGGCTAGATTTCACTTCATTTGAACAAAAGCACTATTTCAACATTACTGGTCTCAGAAACCTGTAAACTTACAATCTTGAGCATTGAAGTCCTAACATATGTTTTTGTGCATATAACTTCTAACACATTAAAAACTGTCTCACTTCATTGCAGAAATAATTGTATTTCATAAGACATAAGCATCTTTCAGTTTGGCAAGAATTGCACTGAACATTGAATGAAGCAGCTCTGTCTCAAATTGAAACAAGCTTTTGAGCAGATTTGGGCTAGATTTCACTTCATTTGAACAGAAGCACTATTTCAACATTACTGGTCTCAGAAACCTGTAAAATGACAATCTTGAGCATTGAAGTCCTAACATA
Organism: Carassius carassius; assembly: GCF_963082965.1. NCBI lineage: Eukaryota > Metazoa > Chordata > Actinopteri > Cypriniformes > Cyprinidae > Carassius > Carassius carassius. Next base: position 9,827,500 of record NC_081769.1, read on the forward strand.
AGTTTTTGGGCATTTAACTTCTAACACATTAAAACCTGTCTTACAGCATTGCAAAAACATTGTATTTCATAAGGCATAAGCATCTTTCAGTTTGGCAACATTTGCACTGATTATTGAATGAAGCAGCTTTTTCTTATAGAGAGACAAGCTTTTGAGCAGATTTGGGCTAAAGTTCACTTCATTTGAACAGAAGCACTATTTCAACATTACTGGTCTCAGAAACCTGTAAACTGACAATCTTGAGCATTTGAAGTCCTAACATATGTTTTTGTGCATATAACTTCTAACACATTAAAAACTGTCTTACAGCATTGCAAAAACATTGTATTTCATAAGGCATAAGCATCTTTCAGTTTGGCAAGATTTGCACTGATTATTGAATGAAGCAGCTTTTTCTTATAGAGAGACAAGCTTTTGAGCTTATTTATGCTAGATTTCACTTCATTTGAACAAAAGCACTATTTTAACATTACTGGTCTCAGAAACCTGTAAACTAACAATCTTGAGCATTGAAGTCCTAACATATGTTTTTGTGCATATAACTTCTAACACATTAAAAACTGTCTTACAGCATTGCAAAAACATTGTATTTCATAAGGCATAAGCATCTTTCAGTTTGGAAGATTTGCACTGATTATTGAATGAAGCAGCTTTCTCTTATAGAGAGACATTCTTTTGAGTTTATTTAGGCTAGATTTCACTTCATTTGAACAGAAGCACTATTTCAACATTACTGGTCTCAGAAACCTGTAAAATGACAATCTTGAGCATTGAAGTCCTTAACATAAGTTTTTGGGCATTTAACTTCTAAAACATTAAAAACTGTCTTACAGCATTGCAAAAACATTTTATTTCATAAGGCATAAGCATCTTTCAGTTTGGCAAGATTTGCAATGAATATTGAATGAAGCAGCTTTCTCTTATAGAGAGACAAGCTTTTGAGCTTATTTAGGCTAGATTTCACTTCATTTGAACAGAAGCACTATTTTAACATTACTGGTCTCCGAAGCCTGTAAACTGACAATCTTGAGCATTGAAGTCCTAACATATGTTTTTGTGCATATAACTTCTAACACATTAAAAACTGTCTTACAGCATTGGAAAAACATTGTATTTCATAAGGCATAAGCATCTTTCAGTTTGGCAAGATTTGCACTGAATATTGAATGAAGCAGCTTTCTCTCATAGAGAGACAAGCTTTTGAGCTTATTTATGCTAGATTGCACTTCATTTGAACAGAAGCACTATTTCAACATTACTGGTCTCAGAAACCTGTAAACTTACAATCTTGAGCATTGAAGTCCTAACATATGTTTTTGTGCATATAACTTCAAACACATTAAAAACTGTCTTACAGCATTGCAAAAACATTGTATTTAATTAGGCATAAGCATCTTTCAGTTTGGCAAGATTTGCACTGATTATTGAATGAAGCAGCTTTTTCTTATAGAGAGACAAGCTTTTGAGCAGATTTGGGCTAAAGTTCACTTCATTTGAACAGAAGCACTATTTCAACATTACTGGTCTCAGAAACCTGTAAACTGACAATCTTGAGCATTTGAAGTCCTAACATATGTTTTTGTGCATATAACTTCTAACACATTAAAAACTGTCTTACAGCATTGCAAAAACATTGTATTTCATAAGGCATAAGCATCTTTCAGTTTGGCAAGATTTGCACTGATTATTGAATGAAGCAGCTTTTTCTTATAGAGAGACAAGCTTTTGAGCTTATTTATGCTAGATTTCACTTCATTTGAACAAAAGCACTATTTTAACATTACTGGTCTCAGAAACCTGTAAACTAACAATCTTGAGCATTGAAGTCCTAACATATGTTTTTGTGCATATAACTTCTAACACATTAAAAACTGTCTTACAGCATTGCAAAAACATTGTATTTCATAAGGCATAAGCATCTTTCAGTTTGGAAGATTTGCACTGATTATTGAATGAAGCAGCTTTCTCTTATAGAGAGACATTCTTTTGAGTTTATTTAGGCTAGATTTCACTTCATTTGAACAGAAGCACTATTTCAACATTACTGGTCTCAGAAACCTGTAAAATGACAATCTTGAGCATTGAAGTCCTTAACATAAGTTTTTGGGCATTTAACTTCTAACACATTAAAAACTGTCTTACAGCATTGCAAAAACATTGTATTTCATAAGGCATAAGCATCTTTCAGTTTAGCAACATTTGCACTGAATATTGAATGAAGCAGCTTTCTCTCATAGAGAGACAAGCTTTTGAGCAGGTTTGGGCTAGATTTCACTTCATTTGAACAGAAGCACTATTTCAACATTACTGGTCTCAGAAACCTGTAAACTAACAATCTTGAGCATTGAAGTCCTAACATATGTTTTTGTGCATATAACTTCTAACACATTAAAAACTGTCTTACAGCATTGCAAAAACATTGTATTTCATTAGGCATAAGCATCTTTCAGTTTGGCAAGATTTGCACTGATTATTGAATGAAGCAGCTTTTTCTTATAGAGAGACAAGCTTTTGAGCTTATTTATGCTAGATTTCACTTCATTTGAACAAAAGCACTATTTCAACATTACTGGTCTCAGAAACCTGTAAACTTACAATCTTGAGTATTGAAGTCCTAACATATGTTTTTGTGCATATAACTTCTAACACATTAAAAACTGTCTCACTTCATTGCAGAAATAATTTTATTTCATAAGACATAAGCATCTTTCAGTTTGGCAAGAATTGCACTGAACATTGAATGAAGCAGCTCTATCTCACATTGAAACAAGCTTTTGAGCAGATTTGGGCTAGATTTCACTTCATTTGAACAGAAGCACTATTTCAACATTACTGGTCTCAGAAACCTGTAAAATGACAATCTTGAGCATTGAAGTCCTAACATAAGTTTTTGGGCATATAACTTCTAACACATTAAAAACTGTCTTACAGCATTGCAAAAACATTGTATTTCATAAGGCATAAGCATCTTTCAGTTTGGCAAGATTTGCACTGATTATTGAATGAAGCAGCTTTCTCTTATAGAGAGACAAGCTTTTGAGCTTATTTAGGCTAGATTTCACTTCATTTGAACAAAAGCACTATTTTAACATTACTGGTCTCAGAAACCTGTAAACTTACAATCTTGAGCATTGAAGTCCTAACATATGTTTTTGTGCATATAACTTCTAACACATTAAAAACTGTCTTACAGCATTGCAAAAACATTGTATTTCATAAGGCATAAGCATCTTTCAGTTTGGCAACATTTGCACTGAATATTGAATGAAGCAGCTTTCTCTCATAGAGAGACAAGCTTTTGAGCAGATTTGGGCTAGATTTCACTTCATTTGAACAGAAGCACTATTTCAACATTACTGGTCTCAGAAACCTGTAAAATGACAATCTTGAGCATTGAAGTCCTAACATAAGTTTTTGTGCATATTACTTCTAACACATTAAAAACTGTCTTACAGCATTGCAAAAACATTTTATTTCATAAGGCATAAGCATCTTTCAGTTTGGCAAGATTTGCACTGATTATTGAATGAAGCAGCTTTTTCTTATAGAGAGACAAGCTTTTGGGCTTATTTATGCTAGATTTCACTTCATTTGAACAAAAGCACTATTTTAACATTACTGGTCTCAGAAACCTGTAAACTTACAATCTTGAGCATTGAAGTCCTAACATATGTTTTTGTGCATATAACTTCTAACACATTAAAAACTGTCTTACAGCATTGCAAGAACATTGTATTTCGTTAAGCATAAGCATCTTTCAGTTTGGCAAGATTTGCACTGAATATTGAATGAAGCAGCTTTCTCTCATAGAGAGACAAGCTTTTGAGCAGATTTGGGCTAGATTTCACTTCATTTGAACAGAAGCACTATTTCAACATTACTGGTCTCAGAAACCTGTAAAATGACAATCTTGAGCATTGAAGTCCTAACATAAGTTTTTGGGCATTTAACTTCTAACACATTAAAACCTGTCTTACAGCATTGCAAAAACATTGTATTTCATAAGGCATAAGCATCTTTCAGTTTGGCAACATTTGCACTGAATATTGAATGAAGCAGCTTTCTCTCATAGAGAGACAAGCTTTTGAGCAGATTTGGGCTAGATTTCACTTCATTTGAACAGAAGCACTATTTCAACATTACTGGTCTCAGAAACCTGTAAAATGACAATCTTGAGCATTGAAGTCCTAACATAAGTTTTTGTGCATATTACTTCTAACACATTAAAAACTGTCTTACAGCATTGCAAAAACATTTTATTTCATAAGGCATAAGCATCTTTCAGTTTGGCAAGATTTGCAATGAATATTGAATGAAGCAGCTTTCTCTTATAGAGAGACAAGCTTTTGAGCTTATTTAGGCTAGATTTCACTTCATTTGAACAGAAGCACTATTTTAACATTACTGGTCTCAGAAGCCTGTAAACTGACAATCTTGAGCATTGAAGTCCTAACATATGTTTTTGTGCATATAACTTCTAACACATTAAAAACTGTCTTACAGCATTGGAAAAACATTGTATTTCATTAGGCATAAGCATCTTTCAGTTTGGCAAGATTTGCACTGAATATTGAATGAAGCAGCTTTCTCTCATAGAGAGACAAGCTTTTGAGCTTATTTATGCTAGATTGCACTTCATTTGAACAGAAGCACTATTTCAACATTACTGGTCTCAGAAACCTGTAAACTTACAATCTTGAGCATTGAAGTCCTAACATATGTTTTTGTGCATATAACTTCAAACACATTAAAAACTGTCTTACAGCATTGCAAAAACATTGTATTTAATTAGGCATAAGCATCTTTCAGTTTGGCAAGATTTGCACTGATTATTGAATGAAGCAGCTTTTTCTTATAGAGAGACAAGCTTTTGAGCAGATTTGGGCTAAAGTTCACTTCATTTGAACAGAAGCACTATTTCAACATTACTGGTCTCAGAAACCTGTAAACTGACAATCTTGAGCATTTGAAGTCCTAACATATGTTTTTGTGCATATAACTTCTAACACATTAAAAACTGTCTTACAGCATTGCAAAAACATTGTATTTCATAAGGCATAAGCATCTTTCAGTTTGGCAAGATTTGCACTGATTATTGAATGAAGCAGCTTTTTCTTATAGAGAGACAAGCTTTTGAGCTTATTTATGCTAGATTTCACTTCATTTGAACAAAAGCACTATTTTAACATTACTGGTCTCAGAAACCTGTAAACTAACAATCTTGAGCATTGAAATCCTAACATATGTTTTTGTGCATATAACTTCTAACACATTAAAAACTGTCTTACAGCATTGCAAAAACATTGTATTTCATAAGGCATAAGCATCTTTCAGTTTGGAAGATTTGCACTGATTATTGAATGAAGCAGCTTTCTCTTATAGAGAGACATTCTTTTGAGTTTATTTAGGCTAGATTTCACTTCATTTGAACAGAAGCACTATTTCAACATTACTGGTCTCAGAAACCTGTAAAATGACAATCTTGAGCATTGAAGTCCTAACATAAGTTTTTGGGCATTTAACTTCTAACACATTAAAAACTGTCTTACAGCATTGCAAAAACATTGTATTTCATAAGGCATAAGCATCTTTCAGTTTAGCAACATTTGCACTGAATATTGAATGAAGCAGCTTTCTCTCATAGAGAGACAAGCTTTTGAGCAGATTTGGGCTAAAGTTCACTTCATTTGAACAGAAGCACTATTTCAACATTACTGGTCTCAGAAACCTGTAAACTAACAATCTTGAGCATTGAAGTCCTAACATATGTTTTTGTGCATATAACTTCTAACACATTAAAAACTGTCTTACAGCATTGCAAAAACATTGTATTTCATTAGGCATAAGCATCTTTCAGTTTGGCAAGATTTGCACTGATTATTGAATGAAGCAGCTTTTTCTTATAGAGAGACAAGCTTTTGAGCTTATTTATGCTAGATTTCACTTCATTTGAACAAAAGCACTATTTCAACATTACTGGTCTCAGAAACCTGTAAACTTACAATCTTGAGTATTGAAGTCCTAACATATGTTTTTGTGCATATAACTTCTAACACATTAAAAACTGTCTTACAGCATTGCAAAAATATTGTATTTCATAAGGCATAAGCATCTTTCAGTTTGGCAAGATTTGCACTGAATATTGAATGAAGCAGCTTTCTCTCATAGAGAGACAAGCTTTTGAGCAGATTTGGGCTAGATTTCACTTCATTTGAACAGAAGCACTATTTCAACATTACTGGTCTCAGAAACCTGTAAACTGACAATCTTGAGCATTTGAAGTCCTAACATAAGTTTTTGTGCATATAACTTCTAACACATTAAAAACTGTCTTACAGCATTGCAAAAACATTGTATTTCATAAGGCATAAGCATCTTTCAGTTTGGCAAGATTTGCACTGAAAATTGAATGAAGCAGCTTTCTCTCATAGAGAGACAAGCTTTTGAGCAGATTTGGGCTAGATTTCACTTCATTTGAACAGAAGCACTATTTCAACATTACTGGTCTCAGAAACCTGTAAAATGACAATCTTGAGCATTGAAGTCCTAACATAAGTTTTTGGGCATATAACTTCTAACACATTAAAAACTGTCTTACAGCATTGCAAAAACATTGTATTTCATAAGGCATAAGCATCTTTCAGTTTGGCAAGATTTGCACTGAATATTGAATGAAGCAGCTCTATCTCATAGAGAGACAAGCTTTTGAGCAGATTTGGGCTAGATTTCACTTCATTTGAACAGAAGCACTATTTCAACATTACTGGTCTCAGAAACCTGTAAACTGACAATCTTGAGCATTTGAAGTCCTAACATAAGTTTTTGTGCATATAACTTCTAACACATTAAAAACTGTCTTACAGCATTGCAAAAACATTGTATTTTATAAGGCATAAGCATCTTTCAGTTTGGCAAGATTTGCACTGATTATTGAATGAAGCAGCTTTCTCTTATAGAGAGACAAGCTTTTGAGCTTATTTAGGCTAGATTTCACTTCATTTGAACAGAAGCACTATTTCAACATTACTGGTCTCAGAAACCTGTAAACTGACAATCTTGAGCATTTGAAGTCCTAACATAAGTTTTTATGCATATAACTTCTAACACATTAAAAACTGTCTTACAGCATTGCAAAAACATTGTTTTTCATAAGGCATAAGCATCTTTCAGTTTGGCAAGATTTGCACTGATTATTGAATGAAGCAGCTTTCTCTTATAGAGAGACAAGCTTTTGAGCTTATTTAGGCTAGATTTCACTTCATTTGAACAAAAGCACTATTTCAACATTACTGGTCTCAGAAACCTGTAAACTTACAATCTTGAGCATTGAAGTCCTAACATATGTTTTTGTGCATATAACTTCTAACACATTAAAAACTGTCTCACTTCATTGCAGAAATCATTTTATTTCATAAGACATAAGCATCTTTCAGTTTGGCAAGAATTGCACTGAACATTGAATGAAGCAGCTCTATCTCACATTGAAACAAGCTTTTGAGCAGATTTGGGCTAGATTTCACTTCATTTGAACAAAAGCACTATTTTAACATTACTGGTCTCAGAAACCTGTAAACTTACAATCTTGAGCATTGAAGTCCTAACATATGTTTTTGTGCATATAACTTCTAACACATTAAAAACTGTCTTACAGAATTGCAAAAACATTGTATTTCATAAGGCATAAGCATCTTTCAGTTTGGCAACATTTGCACTGAATATTGAATGAAGCAGCTTTCTCTTATAGAGAGACAAGCTTTTGAGCTTATTTAGGCTAGATTTCACTTCATTTGAACAAAAGCACTATTTCAACATTACTGGTCTCAGAAACCTGTAAACTTACAATCTTGAGCATTGAAGTCCTAACATATGTTTTTGTGCATATAACTTCTAACACATTAAAAACTGTCTTACAGCATTGCAAAAACATTGTATTTCATTAGGCATAAGCATCTTTCAGTTTGGCAAGATTTGCACTGATTATTGAATGAAGCAGCTTTCTCTTATAGAGAGACATTCTTTTGAGTTTATTTAGGCTAGATTTCACTTCATTTGAACAGAAGCACTATTTCAACATTACTGGTCTCAGAAACCTGTAAAATGACAATCTTGAGCATTGAAGTCCTAACATAAGTTTTTGGGCATTTAACTTCTAACACATTAAAAACTGTCTTACAGCATTGCAAAAACATTGTATTTCATAAGGCATAAGCATCTTTCAGTTTAGCAACATTTGCACTGAATATTGAATGAAGCAGCTTTCTCTCATAGAGAGACAAGCTTTTGAGCAGATTTGGGCTAGATTTCACTTCATTTGAACAGAAGCACTATTTAAACATTACTGGTCTCAGAAACCTGTAAACTAACAATCTTGAGCATTGAAGTCCTAACATATGTTATTGTGCATATAACTTCTAACACATTAAAAACTGTCTTACAGCATTGCAAAAACATTGTATTTCATAAGGCATAAGCATCTTTCAGTTTGGCAAGATTTGCACTGAATATTGAATAAAGCAGCTTTCTCTCATAGAGAGACAAGCTTTTGAGCTTATTTAGGCTAGATTTCACTTCATTTGAACAGAAGCACTATTTTAACATTACTGGTCTCAGAAGCCTGTAAACTGACAATCTTGAGCATTGAAGTCCTAACATATGTTTTTGTTCATATAACTTCTAACACATTAAAAACTGTCTCACTTCATTGCAGAAATCATTTTATTTCATAAGACATAAGCATCTTTCAGTTTGGCAAGAATTGCACTGAACATTGAATGAAGCAGCTCTATCTCACAGAGAAACAAGCTTATGAGCAGATTTGGGCTAGATTTCACTTCATTTGAACAGAAGCACTATTTCAACATTACTGGTCTCAGAAACCTGTAAAATGATGATCTTGAGCATTGAAGTCCTAACATAAGTTTTTGGGCATATAACTTCTAACACATTAAAAACTGTCTTACAGCATTGCAAAAACATTGTATTTCATAAGGCATAAGCATCTTTCAGTTTGGCAAGATTTGCACTGAAAATTGAATGAAGCAGCTTTCTCTCATAGAGAGACAAGCTTTTGAGCAGATTTGGGCTAGATTTCACTTCATTTGAACAGAAGCACTATTTCAACATTACTGGTCTCAGAAACCTGTAAAATGACAATCTTGAGCATTGAAGTCCTAACATAAGTTTTTGGGCATATAACTTCTAACACATTAAAAACTGTCTTACAGCATTGCAAAAACATTGTATTTCATAAGGCATAAGCATCTTTCAGTTTGGCAAGATTTGCACTGATTATTGAATGAAGCAGCTTTCTCTTATAGAGAGACAAGCTTTTGAGCTTATTTAGGCTAGATTTCACTTCATTTGAACAAAAGCACTATTTTAACATTACTGGTCTCAGAAACCTGTAAACTTACAATCTTGAGCATTGAAGTCCTAACATATGTTATTGTGCATATAACTTCTAACACATTAAAAACTGTCTTACAGCATTGCAAAAACATTGTATTTCATAAGGCATAAGCATCTTTCAGTTTGGCAAGATTTGCACTGAATATTGAATGAAGCAGCTTTCTCTCATAGAGAGACAAGCTTTTGAGCAGATTTGGGCTAGATTTCACTTCATTTGAACAGAAGCACTATTTCAACATTACTGGTCTCAGAAACCTGTAAACTGACAATCTTGAGCATTTGAAGTCCTAACATAAGTTTTTGGGCATTTAACTTCTAACACATTAAGAAACTGTCTTACAGCATTGCAAAAACATTGAATTTCATAAGGCATAAGCATCTTTCAGTTTGGCAACATTTGCACTGAATATTGAATGAAGCAGCTTTCTCTCATAGAGAGACAAGCTTTTGAGCAGATTTGGGCTAGATTTCACTTCATTTGAACAGAAGCACTATTTCAACATTACTGGTCTCAGAAACCTGTAAACTAACAATCTTGAGCATTGAAGTCCTAACATATGTTTTTGTGCATATAACTTCTAACACATTAAAAACTGTCTTACAGCATTGCAAAAACATTGTATTTCATAAGGCATAAGCATCTTTCAGTTTGGAAGATTTGCACTGATTATTGAATGAAGCAGCTTTCTCTTATAGAGAGACAATCCTTTGAGCTTATTTAGGCTAGATTTCACTTCATTTGAACAAAAGCACTATTTTAACATTACTGGTCTCAGAAACCTGTAAACTTACAATCTTGAGCATTGAAGTCCTAACATATGTTTTTGTGCATATAACTTCTAACACATTAAAAACTGTCTTACAGCATTGCAAAAACATTGTATTTCATAAGGCATAAGCATCTTTCAGTTTGGCAAGATTTGCACTGAATATTGAATGAAGCAGCTTTCTCTCATAGAGAGACAAGCTTTTGAGCAGATTTGGGCTAGATTTCACTTCATTTGAACAGAAGCACTATTTCAACATTACTGGTCTCAGAAACCTGTAAACTTACAATCTTGAGGTTTGAAGTCCTAACATATGTTTTTGTGCATATAACTTCTAACACATTAAAAACTGTCTTACAGCATTGGAAAAACATTGCATTTCATAAGGCATAAGCATCTTTCAGTTTGGCAAGATTTTCAATGAATATTGAATGAAGCAGCTTTTTCTTATAGAGAGACAAGCTTTTGAGCTTATTTAGGCTAGATTTCACTTCATTTGAACAAAAGCACTATTTCAACATTACTGGTCTCAGAAACCTGTAAACTGACAATCTTGAGCATTAAAGTCCTAACATATGTTTTTGTGCATATAACTTCTAACACATTAAAAACTGTCTCACTGCATTGCAGAAATCATTTTATTTCATAAGACATAAGCATCTTTCAGTTTGGCAATAATTGCACTGAACATTGAATGAAGCAGCTCTATCTCACAGAGAAACAAGCTTTTGAGCAGATTTGGGCTAGATTGCACTTCATTTGAACAGAAGCACTATTTCAACATTACTGGTCTCAGAAACCTGTAAAATGACAATCTTGAGCATTGAAGTCCTAACATAAGTTTTTGTGCATATTACTTCTAACACATTAAAAACTGTCTTACAGCATTGCAAAAACATTTTATTTCATAAGGCATAAGCATCTTTCAGTTTGGCAAGATTTGCAATGAATATTGAATGAAGCAGCTTTCTCTTATAGAGAGACAAGCTTTTGAGCTTATTTAGGCTAGATTTCACTTCATTTGAACAGAAGCACTATTTTAACATTACTGGTCTCAGAAGCCTGTAAACTGACAATCTTGAGCATTGAAGTCCAAACATATGTTTTTGTGCATATAACTTCTAACACATTAAAAACTGTCTCACTGCATTGCAGAAATCATTTTATTTCATAAGGCATAAGCATCTTTCAGTTTGGCAAGAATTGCACTGATTATTGAATGAAGCAGCTTTCTCTTATAGAGAGACAAGCTTTTGAGCTTATTTAGGCTAGATTTCACTTCATTTGAACAAAAGCACTATTTCAACATTACTGGTCTCAGAAACCTGTAAACTTACAATCTTGAGCATTGAAGTCCTAACATATGTTTTTGTGCATATAACTTCTAACACATTAAAAACTGTCTTACAGCATTGCAAAAACATTGTATTTCATTAGGCATAAGCATCTTTCAGTTTGGCAAGATTTGCACTGATTATTGAATGAAGCAGCTTTTTCTTATAGAGAGACAAGCTTTTGAGCAGATTTGGGCTAAAGTTCACTTCATTTGAACAGAAGCACTATTTCAACATTACTGGTCTCAGAAACCTGTAAACTGACAATCTTGAGCATTTGAAGTCCTAACATATGTTTTTGTGCATATAACTTCTAACACATTAAAAACTGTCTTACAGCATTGCAAAAACATTGTATTTCATAAGGCATAAGCATCTTTCAGTTTGGCAAGATTTGCACTGATTATTGAATGAAGCAGCTTTTTCTTATAGAGAGACAAGCTTTTGAGCTTATTTATGCTAGATTTCACTTCATTTGAACAAAAGCACTATTTTAACATTACTGGTCTCAGAAACCTGTAAACTAACAATCTTGAGCATTGAAGTCCTAACATATGTTTTTGTGCATATAACTTCTAACACATTAAAAACTGTCTTACAGCATTGCAAAAACATTGTATTTCATAAGGCATAAGCATCTTTCAGTTTGGAAGATTTGCACTGATTATTGAATGAAGCAGCTTTCTCTTATAGAGAGACATTCTTTTGAGTTTATTTAGGCTAGATTTCACTTCATTTGAACAGAAGCACTATTTCAACATTACTGGTCTCAGAAACCTGTAAAATGACAATCTTGAGCATTGAAGTCCTAACATAAGTTTTTGGGCATTTAACTTCTAACACATTAAAAACTGTCTTACAGCATTGCAAAAACATTGTATTTCATAAGGCATAAGCATCTTTCAGTTTAGCAACATTTGCACTGAATATTGAATGAAGCAGCTTTCTCTCATAGAGAGACAAGCTTTTGAGCAGATTTGGGCTAGATTTCACTTCATTTGAACAGAAGCACTATTTTAACATTACTGGTCTCAGAAGCCTGTAAACTGACAATCTTGAGCATTGAAGTCCAAACATATGTTTTTGTGCATATAACTTCTAACACATTAAAAACTGTCTCACTGCATTGCAGAAATCATTTTATTTCATAAGGCATAAGCATCTTTCAGTTTGGCAAGAATTGCACTGATTATTGAATGAAGCAGCTTTCTCTTATAGAGAGACAAGCTTTTGAGCTTATTTAGGCTAGATTTCACTTCATTTGAACAAAAGCACTATTTCAACATTACTGGTCTCAGAAACCTGTAAACTTACAATCTTGAGCATTGAAGTCCTAACATATGTTTTTGTGCATATAACTTCTAACACATTAAAAACTGTCTTACAGCATTGCAAAAACATTGTATTTCATTAGGCATAAGCATCTTTCAGTTTGGCAAGATTTGCACTGATTATTGAATGAAGCAGCTTTTTCTTATAGAGAGACAAGCTTTTGAGCAGATTTGGGCTAAAGTTCACTTCATTTGAACAGAAGCACTATTTCAACATTACTGGTCTCAGAAACCTGTAAACTGACAATCTTGAGCATTGAAGTCCTAACATATGTTTTTGTGCATATAACTTCTAACACATTAAAAACTGTCTTACAGCATTGCAAAAACATTGTATTTCATAAGGCATAAGCATCTTTCAGTTTGGAAGATTTGCACTGATTATTGAATGAAGCAGCTTTCTCTTATAGAGAGACATTCTTTTGAGTTTATTTAGGCTAGATTTCACTTCATTTGAACAGAAGCACTATTTCAACATTACTGGTCTCAGAAACCTGTAAAATGACAATCTTGAGCATTGAAGTCCTAACATAAGTTTTTGTGCATTTAACTTCTAACACATTAAAAACTGTCTTACAGCATTGCAAAAACATTGTATTTCATAAGGCATAAGCATCTTTCAGTTTGGCAACATTTGCACTGAATATTGAATGAAGCAGCTTTCTCTCATAGAGAGACAAGCTTTTGAGCAGATTTGGGCTAGATTTCACTTCATTTGAACAGAAGCACTATTTTAACATTACTGGTCTCAGAAGCCTGTAAACTGACAATCTTGAGCATTGAAGTCCAAACATATGTTTTTGTGCATATAACTTCTAACACATTAAAAACTGTCTCACTGCATTGCAGAAATCATTTTATTTCATAAGGCATAAGCATCTTTCAGTTTGGCAAGAATTGCACTGATTATTGAATGAAGCAGCTTTCTCTTATAGAGAGACAAGCTTTTGAGCTTATTTAGGCTAGATTTCACTTCATTTGAACAAAAGCACTATTTCAACATTACTGGTCTCAGAAACCTGTAAACTTACAATCTTGAGCATTGAAGTCCTAACATATGTTTTTGTGCATATAACTTCTAACACATTAAAAACTGTCTTACAGCATTGCAAAAACATTGTATTTCATTAGGCATAAGCATCTTTCAGTTTGGCAAGATTTGCACTGATTATTGAATGAAGCAGCTTTTTCTTATAGAGAGACAAGCTTTTGAGCAGATTTGGGCTAAAGTTCACTTCATTTGAACAGAAGCACTATTTCAACATTACTGGTCTCAGAAACCTGTAAACTAACAATCTTGAGCATTGAAGTCCTAACATATGTTTTTGTGCATATAACTTCTAACACATTAAAAACTGTCTTACAGCATTGCAAAAACATTGTATTTCATAAGGCATAAGCATCTTTCAGTTTGGAAGATTTGCACTGATTATTGAATGAAGCAGCTTTCTCTTATAGAGAGACATTCTTTTGAGTTTATTTAGGCTAGATTTCACTTCATTTGAACAGAAGCACTATTTCAACATTACTGGTCTCAGAAACCTGTAAAATGACAATCTTGAGCATTGAAGTCCTAACATAAGTTTTTGGGCATTTAACTTCTAACACATTAAAAACTGTCTTACAGCATTGCAAAAACATTGTATTTCATAAGGCATAAGCATCTTTCAGTTTGGCAACATTTGCACTGAATATTGAATGAAGCAGCTTTCTCTCATAGAGAGACAAGCTTTTGAGCAGATTTGGGCTAGATTTCACTTCATTTGAACAGAAGCACTATTTTAACATTACTGGTCTCAGAAGCCTGTAAACTGACAATCTTGAGCATTGAAGTCCAAACATATGTTTTTGTGCATATAACTTCTAACACATTAAAAACTGTCTCACTGCATTGCAGAAATCATTTTATTTCATAAGGCATAAGCATCTTTCAGTTTGGCAAGAATTGCACTGATTATTGAATGAAGCAGCTTTCTCTTATAGAGAGACAAGCTTTTGAGCTTATTTAGGCTAGATTTCACTTCATTTGAACAAAAGCACTATTTCAACATTACTGGTCTCAGAAACCTGTAAACTTACAATCTTGAGCATTGAAGTCCTAACATATGTTTTTGTGCATATAACTTCTAACACATTAAAAACTGTCTTACAGCATTGCAAAAACATTGTATTTCATTAGGCATAAGCATCTTTCAGTTTGGCAAGATTTGCACTGATTATTGAATGAAGCAGCTTTTTCTTATAGAGAGACAAGCTTTTGAGCAGATTTGGGCTAAAGTTCACTTCATTTGAACAGAAGCACTATTTCAACATTACTGGTCTCAGAAACCTGTAAACTAACAATCTTGAGCATTGAAGTCCTAACATATGTTTTTGTGCATATAACTTCTAACACATTAAAAACTGTCTTACAGCATTGCAAAAACATTGTATTTCATAAGGCATAAGCATCTTTCAGTTTGGAAGATTTGCACTGATTATTGAATGAAGCAGCTTTCTCTTATAGAGAGACAATCCTTTGAGCTTATTTAGGCTAGATTTCACTTCATTTGAACAAAAGCACTATTTTAACATTACTGGTCTCAGAAACCTGTAAACTTACAATCTTGAGCATTGAAGTCCTAACATATGTTTTTGTGCATATAACTTCTAACACATTAAAAACT
Source organism: Carassius carassius (assembly GCF_963082965.1). Classification (NCBI taxonomy): domain Eukaryota; kingdom Metazoa; phylum Chordata; class Actinopteri; order Cypriniformes; family Cyprinidae; genus Carassius; species Carassius carassius. Next base: position 9,843,006 of record NC_081769.1, read on the forward strand.
GTCTTACAGCATTGCAAAAACATTGTATTTCATAAGGCGTAAGCATCTTTCAGTTTGGCAAGATTTGCACTGAATATTGAATGAAGCAGCTTTCTCTCATAGAGAGACAAGCTTTTGAGCAGATTTGGGCTAGATTTCACTTCATTTGAACAGAAGCACTATTTCAACATTACTGGTCTCAGAAACCTGTAAACTTACAATCTTGAGGTTTGAAGTCCTAACATATGTTTTTGTGCATATAACTTCTAACACATTAAAAACTGTCTTACAGCATTGGAAAAACATTGTATTTCATAAGGCATAAGCATCTTTCAGTTTAGCAACATTTGCACTGAATATTGAATGAAGCAGCTTTCTCTCATAGAGAGACAAGCTTTTGAGCAGATTTGGGCTAGATTTCACTTCATTTGAACAGAAGCACTATTTCAACATTACTGGTCTCAGAAACCTGTAAACTAACAATCTTGAGCATTGAAGTCCTAACATATGTTATTGTGCATATAACTTCTAACACATTAAAAACTGTCTTACAGCATTGCAAAAACATTGTATTTCATAAGGCATAAGCATCTTTCAGTTTGGCAAGATTTGCACTGAATATTGAATAAAGCAGCTTTCTCTCATAGAGAGACAAGCTTTTGAGCTTATTTAGTCTAGATTTCACTTCATTTGAACAGAAGCACTATTTTAACATTACTGGTCTCAGAAGCCTGTAAACTGACAATCTTGAGCATTGAAGTCCTAACATATGTTTTTGTTCATATAACTTCTAACACATTAAAAACTGTCTCACTTCATTGCAGAAATCATTTTATTTCATAAGACATAAGCATCTTTCAGTTTGGCAAGAATTGCACTGAACATTGAATGAAGCAGCTCTATCTCACAGAGAAACAAGCTTTTGAGCAGATTTGGGCTAGATTTCACTTCATTTGAACAGAAGCACTATTTCAACATTACTGGTCTCAGAAACCTGTAAAATGATGATCTTGAGCATTGAAGTCCTAACATAAGTTTTTGGGCATATAACTTCTAACACATTAAAAACTGTCTTACAGCATTGCAAAAACATTGTATTTCATAAGGCATAAGCATCTTTCAGTTTGGCAAGATTTGCACTGAAAATTGAATGAAGCAGCTTTCTCTCATAGAGAGACAAGCTTTTGAGCAGATTTGGGCTAGATTTCACTTCATTTGAACAGAAGCACTATTTCAACATTACTGGTCTCAGAAACCTGTAAAATGACAATCTTGAGCATTGAAGTCCTAACATAAGTTTTTGGGCATATAACTTCTAACACATTAAAAACTGTCTTACAGCATTGCAAAAACATTGTATTTCATAAGGCATAAGCATCTTTCAGTTTGGAAGATTTGCACTGATTATTGAATGAAGCAGCTTTCTCTTATAGAGAGACATTCTTTTGAGTTTATTTAGGCTAGATTTCACTTCATTTGAACAGAAGCACTATTTCAACATTACTGGTCTCAGAAACCTGTAAAATGACAATCTTGAGCATTGAAGTCCTAACATAAGTTTTTGGGCATTTAACTTCTAACACATTAAAAACTGTCTTACAGCATTGCAAAAACATTGTATTTCATAAGGCATAAGCATCTTTCAGTTTAGCAACATTTGCACTGAATATTGAATGAAGCAGCTTTCTCTCATAGAGAGACAAGCTTTTGAGCAGATTTGGGCTAGATTTCACTTCATTTGAACAGAAGCACTATTTTAACATTACTGGTCTCAGAAGCCTGTAAACTGACAATCTTGAGCATTGAAGTCCAAACATATGTTTTTGTGCATATAACTTCTAACACATTAAAAACTGTCTCACTGCATTGCAGAAATCATTTTATTTCATAAGGCATAAGCATCTTTCAGTTTGGCAAGAATTGCACTGATTATTGAATGAAGCAGCTTTCTCTTATAGAGAGACAAGCTTTTGAGCTTATTTAGGCTAGATTTCACTTCATTTGAACAAAAGCACTATTTCAACATTACTGGTCTCAGAAACCTGTAAACTTACAATCTTGAGCATTGAAGTCCTAACATATGTTTTTGTGCATATAACTTCTAACACATTAAAAACTGTCTTACAGCATTGCAAAAACATTGTATTTCATTAGGCATAAGCATCTTTCAGTTTGGCAAGATTTGCACTGATTATTGAATGAAGCAGCTTTTTCTTATAGAGAGACAAGCTTTTGAGCAGATTTGGGCTAAAGTTCACTTCATTTGAACAGAAGCACTATTTCAACATTACTGGTCTCAGAAACCTGTAAACTAACAATCTTGAGCATTGAAGTCCTAACATATGTTTTTGTGCATATAACTTCTAACACATTAAAAACTGTCTTACAGCATTGCAAAAACATTGTATTTCATAAGGCATAAGCATCTTTCAGTTTGGAAGATTTGCACTGATTATTGAATGAAGCAGCTTTCTCTTATAGAGAGACAATCCTTTGAGCTTATTTAGGCTAGATTTCACTTCATTTGAACAAAAGCACTATTTTAACATTACTGGTCTCAGAAACCTGTAAACTTACAATCTTGAGCATTGAAGTCCTAACATATGTTTTTGTGCATATAACTTCTAACACATTAAAAACTGTCTTACAGCATTGCAAAAACATTGTATTTCATAAGGCATAAGCATCTTTCAGTTTGGCAAGATTTGCACTGAATATTGAATGAAGCAGCTTTCTCTCATAGAGAGACAAGCTTTTGAGCAGATTTGGGCTAGATTTCACTTCATTTGAACAGAAGCACTATTTCAACATTACTGGTCTCAGAAACCTGTAAACTTACAATCTTGAGGTTTGAAGTCCTAACATATGTTTTTGTGCATATAACTTCTAACACATTAAAAACTGTCTTACAGCATTGGAAAAACATTGTATTTCATAAGGCATAAGCATCTTTCAGTTTGGCAAGATTTTCAATGAATATTGAATGAAGCAGCTTTTTCTTATAGAGAGACAAGCTTTTGAGCTTATTTAGGCTAGATTTCACTTCATTTGAACAAAAGCACTATTTCAACATTACTGGTCTCAGAAACCTGTAAACTGACAATCTTGAGCATTAAAGTCCTAACATATGTTTTTGTGCATATAACTTCTAACACATTAAAAACTGTCTCACTGCATTGCAGAAATCATTTTATTTCATAAGACATAAGCATCTTTCAGTTTGGCAATAATTGCACTGAACATTGAATGAAGCAGCTCTATCTCACAGAGAAACAAGCTTTTGAGCAGATTTGGGCTAGATTGCACTTCATTTGAACAGAAGCACTATTTCAACATTACTGGTCTCAGAAACCTGTAAAATGACAATCTTGAGCATTGAAGTCCTAACATAAGTTTTTGTGCATATTACTTCTAACACATTAAAAACTGTCTTACAGCATTGCAAAAACATTTTATTTCATAAGGCATAAGCATCTTTCAGTTTGGCAAGATTTGCAATGAATATTGAATGAAGCAGCTTTCTCTTATAGAGAGACAAGCTTTTGAGCTTATTTAGGCTAGATTTCACTTCATTTGAACAGAAGCACTATTTTAACATTACTGGTCTCAGAAGCCTGTAAACTGACAATCTTGAGCATTGAAGTCCAAACATATGTTTTTGTGCATATAACTTCTAACACATTAAAAACTGTCTCACTGCATTGCAGAAATCATTTTATTTCATAAGGCATAAGCATCTTTCAGTTTGGCAAGAATTGCACTGATTATTGAATGAAGCAGCTTTCTCTTATAGAGAGACAAGCTTTTGAGCTTATTTAGGCTAGATTTCACTTCATTTGAACAAAAGCACTATTTCAACATTACTGGTCTCAGAAACCTGTAAACTTACAATCTTGAGCATTGAAGTCCTAACATATGTTTTTGTGCATATAACTTCTAACACATTAAAAACTGTCTTACAGCATTGCAAAAACATTGTATTTCATTAGGCATAAGCATCTTTCAGTTTGGCAAGATTTGCACTGATTATTGAATGAAGCAGCTTTTTCTTATAGAGAGACAAGCTTTTGAGCAGATTTGGGCTAAAGTTCACTTCATTTGAACAGAAGCACTATTTCAACATTACTGGTCTCAGAAACCTGTAAACTGACAATCTTGAGCATTTGAAGTCCTAACATATGTTTTTGTGCATATAACTTCTAACACATTAAAAACTGTCTTACAGCATTGCAAAAACATTGTATTTCATAAGGCATAAGCATCTTTCAGTTTGGCAAGATTTGCACTGATTATTGAATGAAGCAGCTTTTTCTTATAGAGAGACAAGCTTTTGAGCTTATTTATGCTAGATTTCACTTCATTTGAACAAAAGCACTATTTTAACATTACTGGTCTCAGAAACCTGTAAACTAACAATCTTGAGCATTGAAGTCCTAACATATGTTTTTGTGCATATAACTTCTAACACATTAAAAACTGTCTTACAGCATTGCAAAAACATTGTATTTCATAAGGCATAAGCATCTTTCAGTTTGGAAGATTTGCACTGATTATTGAATGAAGCAGCTTTCTCTTATAGAGAGACATTCTTTTGAGTTTATTTAGGCTAGATTTCACTTCATTTGAACAGAAGCACTATTTCAACATTACTGGTCTCAGAAACCTGTAAAATGACAATCTTGAGCATTGAAGTCCTAACATAAGTTTTTGGGCATTTAACTTCTAACACATTAAAAACTGTCTTACAGCATTGCAAAAACATTGTATTTCATAAGGCATAAGCATCTTTCAGTTTAGCAACATTTGCACTGAATATTGAATGAAGCAGCTTTCTCTCATAGAGAGACAAGCTTTTGAGCAGATTTGGGCTAGATTTCACTTCATTTGAACAGAAGCACTATTTTAACATTACTGGTCTCAGAAGCCTGTAAACTGACAATCTTGAGCATTGAAGTCCAAACATATGTTTTTGTGCATATAACTTCTAACACATTAAAAACTGTCTCACTGCATTGCAGAAATCATTTTATTTCATAAGGCATAAGCATCTTTCAGTTTGGCAAGAATTGCACTGATTATTGAATGAAGCAGCTTTCTCTTATAGAGAGACAAGCTTTTGAGCTTATTTAGGCTAGATTTCACTTCATTTGAACAAAAGCACTATTTCAACATTACTGGTCTCAGAAACCTGTAAACTTACAATCTTGAGCATTGAAGTCCTAACATATGTTTTTGTGCATATAACTTCTAACACATTAAAAACTGTCTTACAGCATTGCAAAAACATTGTATTTCATTAGGCATAAGCATCTTTCAGTTTGGCAAGATTTGCACTGATTATTGAATGAAGCAGCTTTTTCTTATAGAGAGACAAGCTTTTGAGCAGATTTGGGCTAAAGTTCACTTCATTTGAACAGAAGCACTATTTCAACATTACTGGTCTCAGAAACCTGTAAACTGACAATCTTGAGCATTGAAGTCCTAACATATGTTTTTGTGCATATAACTTCTAACACATTAAAAACTGTCTTACAGCATTGCAAAAACATTGTATTTCATAAGGCATAAGCATCTTTCAGTTTGGAAGATTTGCACTGATTATTGAATGAAGCAGCTTTCTCTTATAGAGAGACATTCTTTTGAGTTTATTTAGGCTAGATTTCACTTCATTTGAACAGAAGCACTATTTCAACATTACTGGTCTCAGAAACCTGTAAAATGACAATCTTGAGCATTGAAGTCCTAACATAAGTTTTTGGGCATTTAACTTCTAACACATTAAAAACTGTCTTACAGCATTGCAAAAACATTGTATTTCATAAGGCATAAGCATCTTTCAGTTTGGCAACATTTGCACTGAATATTGAATGAAGCAGCTTTCTCTCATAGAGAGACAAGCTTTTGAGCAGATTTGGGCTAGATTTCACTTCATTTGAACAGAAGCACTATTTTAACATTACTGGTCTCAGAAGCCTGTAAACTGACAATCTTGAGCATTGAAGTCCAAACATATGTTTTTGTGCATATAACTTCTAACACATTAAAAACTGTCTCACTGCATTGCAGAAATCATTTTATTTCATAAGGCATAAGCATCTTTCAGTTTGGCAAGAATTGCACTGATTATTGAATGAAGCAGCTTTCTCTTATAGAGAGACAAGCTTTTGAGCTTATTTAGGCTAGATTTCACTTCATTTGAACAAAAGCACTATTTCAACATTACTGGTCTCAGAAACCTGTAAACTTACAATCTTGAGCATTGAAGTCCTAACATATGTTTTTGTGCATATAACTTCTAACACATTAAAAACTGTCTTACAGCATTGCAAAAACATTGTATTTCATTAGGCATAAGCATCTTTCAGTTTGGCAAGATTTGCACTGATTATTGAATGAAGCAGCTTTTTCTTATAGAGAGACAAGCTTTTGAGCAGATTTGGGCTAAAGTTCACTTCATTTGAACAGAAGCACTATTTCAACATTACTGGTCTCAGAAACCTGTAAACTAACAATCTTGAGCATTGAAGTCCTAACATATGTTTTTGTGCATATAACTTCTAACACATTAAAAACTGTCTTACAGCATTGCAAAAACATTGTATTTCATAAGGCATAAGCATCTTTCAGTTTGGAAGATTTGCACTGATTATTGAATGAAGCAGCTTTCTCTTATAGAGAGACATTCTTTTGAGTTTATTTAGGCTAGATTTCACTTCATTTGAACAGAAGCACTATTTCAACATTACTGGTCTCAGAAACCTGTAAAATGACAATCTTGAGCATTGAAGTCCTAACATAAGTTTTTGGGCATTTAACTTCTAACACATTAAAAACTGTCTTACAGCATTGCAAAAACATTGTATTTCATAAGGCATAAGCATCTTTCAGTTTGGCAACATTTGCACTGAATATTGAATGAAGCAGCTTTCTCTCATAGAGAGACAAGCTTTTGAGCAGATTTGGGCTAGATTTCACTTCATTTGAACAGAAGCACTATTTTAACATTACTGGTCTCAGAAGCCTGTAAACTGACAATCTTGAGCATTGAAGTCCAAACATATGTTTTTGTGCATATAACTTCTAACACATTAAAAACTGTCTCACTGCATTGCAGAAATCATTTTATTTCATAAGGCATAAGCATCTTTCAGTTTGGCAAGAATTGCACTGATTATTGAATGAAGCAGCTTTCTCTTATAGAGAGACAAGCTTTTGAGCTTATTTAGGCTAGATTTCACTTCATTTGAACAAAAGCACTATTTCAACATTACTGGTCTCAGAAACCTGTAAACTTACAATCTTGAGCATTGAAGTCCTAACATATGTTTTTGTGCATATAACTTCTAACACATTAAAAACTGTCTTACAGCATTGCAAAAACATTGTATTTCATTAGGCATAAGCATCTTTCAGTTTGGCAAGATTTGCACTGATTATTGAATGAAGCAGCTTTTTCTTATAGAGAGACAAGCTTTTGAGCAGATTTGGGCTAAAGTTCACTTCATTTGAACAGAAGCACTATTTCAACATTACTGGTCTCAGAAACCTGTAAACTAACAATCTTGAGCATTGAAGTCCTAACATATGTTTTTGTGCATATAACTTCTAACACATTAAAAACTGTCTTACAGCATTGCAAAAACATTGTATTTCATAAGGCATAAGCATCTTTCAGTTTGGAAGATTTGCACTGATTATTGAATGAAGCAGCTTTCTCTTATAGAGAGACAATCCTTTGAGCTTATTTAGGCTAGATTTCACTTCATTTGAACAAAAGCACTATTTTAACATTACTGGTCTCAGAAACCTGTAAACTTACAATCTTGAGCATTGAAGTCCTAACATATGTTTTTGTGCATATAACTTCTAACACATTAAAAACTGTCTTACAGCATTGCAAAAACATTGTATTTCATAAGGCGTAAGCATCTTTCAGTTTGGCAAGATTTGCACTGAATATTGAATGAAGCAGCTTTCTCTCATAGAGAGACAAGCTTTTGAGCAGATTTGGGCTAGATTTCACTTCATTTGAACAGAAGCACTATTTCAACATTACTGGTCTCAGAAACCTGTAAACTTACAATCTTGAGGTTTGAAGTCCTAACATATGTTTTTGTGCATATAACTTCTAACACATTAAAAACTGTCTTACAGCATTGGAAAAACATTGTATTTCATAAGGCATAAGCATCTTTCAGTTTAGCAACATTTGCACTGAATATTGAATGAAGCAGCTTTCTCTCATAGAGAGACAAGCTTTTGAGCAGATTTGGGCTAGATTTCACTTCATTTGAACAGAAGCACTATTTCAACATTACTGGTCTCAGAAACCTGTAAACTAACAATCTTGAGCATTGAAGTCCTAACATATGTTATTGTGCATATAACTTCTAACACATTAAAAACTGTCTTACAGCATTGCAAAAACATTGTATTTCATAAGGCATAAGCATCTTTCAGTTTGGCAAGATTTGCACTGAATATTGAATAAAGCAGCTTTCTCTCATAGAGAGACAAGCTTTTGAGCTTATTTAGTCTAGATTTCACTTCATTTGAACAGAAGCACTATTTTAACATTACTGGTCTCAGAAGCCTGTAAACTGACAATCTTGAGCATTGAAGTCCTAACATATGTTTTTGTTCATATAACTTCTAACACATTAAAAACTGTCTCACTTCATTGCAGAAATCATTTTATTTCATAAGACATAAGCATCTTTCAGTTTGGCAAGAATTGCACTGAACATTGAATGAAGCAGCTCTATCTCACAGAGAAACAAGCTTTTGAGCAGATTTGGGCTAGATTTCACTTCATTTGAACAGAAGCACTATTTCAACATTACTGGTCTCAGAAACCTGTAAAATGATGATCTTGAGCATTGAAGTCCTAACATAAGTTTTTGGGCATATAACTTCTAACACATTAAAAACTGTCTTACAGCATTGCAAAAACATTGTATTTCATAAGGCATAAGCATCTTTCAGTTTGGCAAGATTTGCACTGAAAATTGAATGAAGCAGCTTTCTCTCATAGAGAGACAAGCTTTTGAGCAGATTTGGGCTAGATTTCACTTCATTTGAACAGAAGCACTATTTCAACATTACTGGTCTCAGAAACCTGTAAAATGACAATCTTGAGCATTGAAGTCCTAACATAAGTTTTTGGGCATATAACTTCTAACACATTAAAAACTGTCTTACAGCATTGCAAAAACATTGTATTTCATAAGGCATAAGCATCTTTCAGTTTGGAAGATTTGCACTGATTATTGAATGAAGCAGCTTTCTCTTATAGAGAGACATTCTTTTGAGTTTATTTAGGCTAGATTTCACTTCATTTGAACAGAAGCACTATTTCAACATTACTGGTCTCAGAAACCTGTAAAATGACAATCTTGAGCATTGAAGTCCTAACATAAGTTTTTGGGCATTTAACTTCTAACACATTAAAAACTGTCTTACAGCATTGCAAAAACATTGTATTTCATAAGGCATAAGCATCTTTCAGTTTAGCAACATTTGCACTGAATATTGAATGAAGCAGCTTTCTCTCATAGAGAGACAAGCTTTTGAGCAGATTTGGGCTAGATTTCACTTCATTTGAACAGAAGCACTATTTTAACATTACTGGTCTCAGAAGCCTGTAAACTGACAATCTTGAGCATTGAAGTCCAAACATATGTTTTTGTGCATATAACTTCTAACACATTAAAAACTGTCTCACTGCATTGCAGAAATCATTTTATTTCATAAGGCATAAGCATCTTTCAGTTTGGCAAGAATTGCACTGATTATTGAATGAAGCAGCTTTCTCTTATAGAGAGACAAGCTTTTGAGCTTATTTAGGCTAGATTTCACTTCATTTGAACAAAAGCACTATTTCAACATTACTGGTCTCAGAAACCTGTAAACTTACAATCTTGAGCATTGAAGTCCTAACATATGTTTTTGTGCATATAACTTCTAACACATTAAAAACTGTCTTACAGCATTGCAAAAACATTGTATTTCATTAGGCATAAGCATCTTTCAGTTTGGCAAGATTTGCACTGATTATTGAATGAAGCAGCTTTTTCTTATAGAGAGACAAGCTTTTGAGCAGATTTGGGCTAAAGTTCACTTCATTTGAACAGAAGCACTATTTCAACATTACTGGTCTCAGAAACCTGTAAACTGACAATCTTGAGCATTGAAGTCCTAACATATGTTTTTGTGCATATAACTTCTAACACATTAAAAACTGTCTTACAGCATTGCAAAAACATTGTATTTCATAAGGCATAAGCATCTTTCAGTTTGGAAGATTTGCACTGATTATTGAATGAAGCAGCTTTCTCTTATAGGGAGACATTCTTTTGAGTTTATTTAGGCTAGATTTCACTTCATTTGAACAGAAGCACTATTTCAACATTACTGGTCTCAGAAACCTGTAAAATGACAATCTTGAGCATTGAAGACCTAACATAAGTTTTTGGGCATTTAACTTCTAACACATTAAAAACTGTCTTACAGCAATTGCAAAAACATTGTATTTCATAAGGCATAAGCATCTTTCAGTTTAGCAACATTTGCACTGAATATTGAATGAAGCAGCTTTCTCTCATAGAGAGACAAGCTTTTGAGCAGATTTGGCTAGATTTCACTTCATTTGAACAGAAGCACTATTTTAACATTACTGGTCTCAGAAGCCTGTAAACTGACAATCTTGAGCATTGAAGTCCAAACATATGTTTTTGTGCATATAACTTCTAACACATTAAAAACTGTCTCACTGCATTGCAGAAATCATTTTATTTCATAAGGCATAAGCATCTTTCAGTTTGGCAAGAATTGCACTGATTATTGAATGAAGCAGCTTTCTCTTATAGAGAGACAAGCTTTTGAGCTTATTTAGGCTAGATTTCACTTCATTTGAACAAAAGCACTATTTCAACATTACTGGTCTCAGAAACCTGTAAACTTACAATCTTGAGCATTGAAGTCCTAACATATGTTTTTGTGCATATAACTTCTAACACATTAAAAACTGTCTTACAGCATTGCAAAAACATTGTATTTCATTAGGCATAAGCATCTTTCAGTTTGGCAAGATTTGCACTGATTATTGAATGAAGCAGCTTTTTCTTATAGAGAGACAAGCTTTTGAGCAGATTTGGGCTAAAGTTCACTTCATTTGAACAGAAGCACTATTTCAACATTCCTGGTCTCAGAAACCTGTAAACTAACAATCTTGAGCATTGAAGTCCTAACATATGTTTTTGTGCATATAACTTCTAACACATTAAAAACTGTCTTACAGCATTGCAAAAACATTGTATTTCATAAGGCATAAGCATCTTTCAGTTTGGAAGATTTGCACTGATTATTGAATGAAGCAGCTTTCTCTTATAGAGAGACAATCCTTTGAGCTTATTTAGGCTAGATTTCACTTCATTTGAACAAAAGCACTATTTTAACATTACTGGTCTCAGAAACCTGTAAACTTACAATCTTGAGCATTGAAGTCCTAACATATGTTTTTGTGCATATAACTTCTAACACATTAAAAACTGTCTTACAGCATTGCAAAAACATTGTATTTCATAAGGCATAAGCATCTTTCAGTTTGGCAAGATTTGCACTGAATATTGAATGAAGCAGCTTTCTCTCATAGAGAGACAAGCTTTTGAGCAGATTTGGGCTAGATTTCACTTCATTTGAACAGAAGCACTATTTCAACATTACTGGTCTCAGAAACCTGTAAACTTACAATCTTGAGGTTTGAAGTCCTAACATATGTTTTTGTGCATATAACTTCTAACACATTAAAAACTGTCTTACAGCATTGCAAAAACATTGTATTTCATAAGGCATAAGCATCTTTCAGTTTGGCAAGATTTGCACTGAATATTGAATAAAGCAGCTTTCTCTCATAGAGAGACAAGCTTTTGAGCTTATTTAGGCTAGATTTCACTTCATTTGAACAGAAGCACTATTTTAACATTACTGGTCTCAGAAGCCTGTAAACTGACAATCTTGAGCATTGAAGTCCTAACATATGTTTTTGTTCATATAACTTCTAACACATTAAAAACTGTCTCACTTCATTGCAGAAATCATTTTATTTCATAAGACATAAGCATCTTTCAGTTTGGCAAGAATTGCACTGAACATTGAATGAAGCAGCTCTATCTCACAGAGAAACAAGCTTTTGAGCAGATTTGGGCTAGATTTCACTTCATTTGAACAGAAGCACTATTTCAACATTACTGGTCTCAGAAACCTGTAAAATGATGATCTTGAGCATTGAAGTCCTAACATAAGTTTTTGGGCATATAACTTCTAACACATTAAAAACTGTCTTACAGCATTGCAAAAACATTGTATTTCATAAGGCATAAGCATCTTTCAGTTTGGAAGATTTGCACTGATTATTGAATGAAGCAGCTTTCTCTTATAGAGAGACATTCTTTTGAGTTTATTTAGGCTAGATTTCACTTCATTTGAACAGAAGCACTATTTCAACATTACTGGTCTCAGAAACCTGTAAAATGACAATCTTGAGCATTGAAGTCCTAACATAAGTTTTTGGGCATTTAACTTCTAACACATTAAAAACTGTCTTACAGCATTGCAAAAACATTGTATTTCATAAGGCATAAGCATCTTTCAGTTTAGCAACATTTGCACTGAATATTGAATGAAGCAGCTTTCTCTCATAGAGAGACAAGCTTTTGAGCAGATTTGGGCTAGATTTCACTTCATTTGAACAGAAGCACTATTTTAACATTACTGGTCTCAGAAGCCTGTAAACTGACAATCTTGAGCATTGAAGTCCTAACATATGTTTTTGTGCATATAACTTCTAACACATTAAAAACTGTCTTACAGCATTGCAAAAACATTGTATTTCATAAGGCATAAGCATCTTTCAGTTTGGAAGATTTGCACTGATTATTGAATGAAGCAGCTTTCTCTTATAGAGAGACATTCTTTTGAGTTTATTTAGGCTAGATTTCACTTCATTTGAACAGAAGCACTATTTCAACATTACTGGTCTCAGAAACCTGTAAAATGACAATCTTGAGCATTGAAGTCCTAACATAAGTTTTTGGGCATTTAACTTCTAACACATTAAAAACTGTCTTACAGCATTGCAAAAACATTGTATTTCATAAGGCATAAGCATCTTTCAGTTTAGCAACATTTGCACTGAATATTGAATGAAGCAGCTTTCTCTCATAGAGAGACAAGCTTTTGAGCAGATTTGGGCTAGATTTCACTTCATTTGAACAGAAGCACTATTTTAACATTACTGGTCTCAGAAGCCTGTAAACTGACAATCTTGAGCATTGAAGTCCAAACATATGTTTTTGTGCATATAACTTCTAACACATTAAAAACTGTCTCACTGCATTGCAGAAATCATTTTATTTCATAAGGCATAAGCATCTTTCAGTTTGGCAAGAATTGCACTGATTATTGAATGAAGCAGCTTTCTCTTATAGAGAGACAAGCTTTTGAGCTTATTTAGGCTAGATTTCACTTCATTTGAACAAAAGCACTATTTCAACATTACTGGTCTCAGAAACCTGTAAACTTACAATCTTGAGCATTGAAGTCCTAACATATGTTTTTGTGCATATAACTTCTAACACATTAAAAACTGTCTTACAGCATTGCAAAAACATTGTATTTCATTAGGCATAAGCATCTTTCAGTTTGGCAAGATTTGCACTGATTATTGAATGAAGCAGCTTTTTCTTATAGAGAGACAAGCTTTTGAGCAGATTTGGGCTAAAGTTCACTTCATTTGAACAGAAGCACTATTTCAACATTACTGGTCTCAGAAACCAGTAAACTGACAATCTTGAGCATTGAAGTCCTAACATATGTTTTTGTGCATATAACTTCTAACACATTAAAAACTGTCTTACAGCATTGCAAAAACATTGTATTTCATAAGGCATAAGCATCTTTCAGTTTGGAAGATTTGCACTGATTATTGAATGAAGCAGCTTTCTCTTATAGGGAGACATTCTTTTGAGTTTATTTAGGCTAGATTTCACTTCATTTGAACAGAAGCACTATTTCAACATTACTGGTCTCAGAAACCTGTAAAATGACAATCTTGAGCATTGAAGACCTAACATAAGTTTTTGGGCATTTAACTTCTAACACATTAAAAACTGTCTTACAGCATTGCAAAAACATTGTATTTCATAAGGCATAAGCATCTTTCAGTTTAGCAACATTTGCACTGAATATTGAATGAAGCAGCTTTCTCTCATAGAGAGACAAGCTTTTGAGCAGATTTGGGCTAGATTTCACTTCATTTGAACAGAAGCACTATTTTAACATTACTGGTCTCAGAAGCCTGTAAACTGACAATCTTGAGCATTGAAGTCCAAACATATGTTTTTGTGCATATAACTTCTAACACATTAAAAACTGTCTCACTGCATTGCAGAAATCATTTTATTTCATAAGGCATAAGCATCTTTCAGTTTGGCAAGAATTGCACTGATTATTGAATGAAGCAGCTTTCTCTTATAGAGAGACAAGCTTTTGAGCTTATTTAGGCTAGATTTCACTTCATTTGAACAAAAGCACTATTTCAACATTACTGGTCTCAGAAACCTGTAAACTTACAATCTTGAGCATTGAAGTCCTAACATATGTTTTTGTGCATATAACTTCTAACACATTAAAAACTGTCTTACAGCATTGCAAAAACATTGTATTTCATTAGGCATAAGCATCTTTCAGTTTGGCAAGATTTGCACTGATTATTGAATGAAGCAGCTTTTTCTTATAGAGAGACAAGCTTTTGAGCAGATTTGGGCTAAAGTTCACTTCATTTGAACAGAAGCACTATTTCAACATTACTGGTCTCAGAAACCTGTAAACTAACAATCTTGAGCATTGAAGTCCTAACATATGTTTTTGTGCATATAACTTCTAACACATTAAAAACTGTCTTACAGCATTGCAAAAACATTGTATTTCATAAGGCATAAGCATCTTTCAGTTTGGAAGATTTGCACTGATTATTGAATGAAGCAGCTTTCTCTTATAGAGAGACAATCCTTTGAGCTTATTTAGGCTAGATTTCACTTCATTTGAACAAAAGCACTATTTTAACATTACTGGTCTCAGAAACCTGTAAACTTACAATCTTGAGCATTGAAGTCCTAACATATGTTTTTGTGCATATAACTTCTAACACATTAAAAACTGTCTTACAGCATTGCAAAAACATTGTATTTCATAAGGCATAAGCATCTTTCAGTTTGGCAAGATTTGCACTGAATATTGAATAAAGCAGCTTTCTCTCATAGAGAGACAAGCTTTTGAGCTTATTTAGGCTAGATTTCACTTCATTTGAACAGAAGCACTATTTTAACATTACTGGTCTCAGAAGCCTGTAAACTGACAATCTTGAGCATTGAAGTCCTAACATATGTTTTTGTTCATATAACTTCTAACACATTAAAAACTGTCTCACTTCATTGCAGAAATCATTTTATTTCATAAGACATAAGCATCTTTCAGTTTGGCAAGAATTGCACTGAACATTGAATGAAGCAGCTCTATCTCACAGAGAAACAAGCTTTTGAGCAGATTTGGGCTAGATTTCACTTCATTTGAACAGAAGCACTATTTCAACATTACTGGTCTCAGAAACCTGTAAAATGATGATCTTGAGCATTGAAGTCCTAACATAAGTTTTTGGGCATATAACTTCTAACACATTAAAAACTGTCTTACAGCATTGCAAAAACATTGTATTTCATAAGGCATAAGCATCTTTCAGTTTGGAAGATTTGCACTGATTATTGAATGAAGCAGCTTTCTCTTATAGAGAGACATTCTTTTGAGTTTATTTAGGCTAGATTTCACTTCATTTGAACAGAAGCACTATTTCAACATTACTGGTCTCAGAAACCTGTAAAATGACAATCTTGAGCATTGAAGTCCTAACATAAGTTTTTGGGCATTTAACTTCTAACACATTAAAAACTGTCTTACAGCATTGCAAAAACATTGTATTTCATAAGGCATAAGCATCTTTCAGTTTAGCAACATTTGCACTGAATATTGAATGAAGCAGCTTTCTCTCATAGAGAGACAAGCTTTTGAGCAGATTTGGGCTAGATTTCACTTCATTTGAACAGAAGCACTATTTTAACATTACTGGTCTCAGAAGCCTGTAAACTGACAATCTTGAGCATTGAAGTCCTAACATATGTTTTTGTGCATATAACTTCTAACACATTAAAAACTGTCTTACAGCATTGGAAAAACATTGTATTTCATTAGGCATAAGCATCTTTCAGTTTGGCAAGATTTGCACTGAATATTGAATAAAGCAGCTTTCTCTCATAGAGAGACAAGCTTTTGAGCTTATTTAGGCTAGATTTCACTTCATTTGAACAGAAGCACTATTTTAACATTACTGGTCTCAGAAGCCTGTAAACTGACAATCTTGAGCATTGAAGTCCTAACATATGTTTTTGTTCATATAACTTCTAACACATTAAAAACTGTCTCACTTCATTGCAGAAATCATTTTATTTCATAAGACATAAGCATCTTTCAGTTTGGCAAGAATTGCACTGAACATTGAATGAAGCAGCTCTATCTCACAGAGAAACAAGCTTTTGAGCAGATTTGGTCTAGATTTCACTTCATTTGAACAGAAGCACTATTTCAACATTACTGGTCTCAGAAACCTGTAAAATGATGATCTTGAGCATTGAAGTCCTAACATAAGTTTTTGGGCATATAACTTCTAACACATTAAAAACTGTCTTACAGCATTGCAAAAACATTGTATTTCATAAGGCATAAGCATCTTTCAGTTTGGCAAGATTTGCACTGAAAATTGAATGAAGCAGCTTTCTCTCATAGAGAGACAAGCTTTTGAGCAGATTTGGGCTAGATTTCACTTCATTTGAACAGAAGCACTATTTCAACATTACTGGTCTCAGAAACCTGTAAAATGACAATCTTGAGCATTGAAGTCCTAACATAAGTTTTTGTGCATATAACTTCTAACACATTAAAAACTGTCTTACAGCATTGCAAAAACATTGTATTTCATAAGGCATAAGCATCTTTCAGTTTGGAAGATTTGCACTGATTATTGAATGAAGCAGCTTTCTCTTATAGAGAGACATTCTTTTGAGTTTATTTAGGCTAGATTTCACTTCATTTGAACAGAAGCACTATTTCAACATTACTGGTCTCAGAAACCTGTAAAATGACAATCTTGAGCATTGAAGTCCTAACATAAGTTTTTGGGCATTTAACTTCTAACACATTAAAAACTGTCTTACAGCATTGCAAAAACATTGTATTTCATAAGGCATAAGCATCTTTCAGTTTAGCAACATTTGCACTGAATATTGAATGAAGCAGCTTTCTCTCATAGAGAGACAAGCTTTTGAGCAGATTTGGGCTAGATTTCACTTCATTTGAACAGAAGCACTATTTTAACATTACTGGTCTCAGAAGCCTGTAAACTGACAATCTTGAGCATTGAAGTCCAAACATATGTTTTTGTGCATATAACTTCTAACACATTAAAAACTGTCTCACTGCATTGCAGAAATCATTTTATTTCATAAGGCATAAGCATCTTTCAGTTTGGCAAGAATTGCACTGATTATTGAATGAAGCAGCTTTCTCTTATAGAGAGACAAGCTTTTGAGCTTATTTAGGCTAGATTTCACTTCATTTGAACAAAAGCACTATTTCAACATTACTGGTCTCAGAAACCTGTAAACTTACAATCTTGAGCATTGAAGTCCTAACATATGTTTTTGTGCATATAACTTCTAACACATTAAAAACTGTCTTACAGCATTGCAAAAACATTGTATTTCATTAGGCATAAGCATCTTTCAGTTTGGCAAGATTTGCACTGATTATTGAATGAAGCAGCTTTTTCTTATAGAGAGACAAGCTTTTGAGCAGATTTGGGCTAAAGTTCACTTCATTTGAACAGAAGCACTATTTCAACATTACTGGTCTCAGAAACCTGTAAACTGACAATCTTGAGCATTGAAGTCCTAACATATGTTTTTGTGCATATAACTTCTAACACATTAAAAACTGTCTTACAGCATTGCAAAAACATTGTATTTCATAAGGCATAAGCATCTTTCAGTTTGGAAGATTTGCACTGATTATTGAATGAAGCAGCTTTCTCTTATAGAGAGACATTCTTTTGAGTTTATTTAGGCTAGATTTCACTTCATTTGAACAGAAGCACTATTTCAACATTACTGGTCTCAGAAACCTGTAAAATGACAATCTTGAGCATTGAAGTCCTAACATAAGTTTTTGGGCATTTAACTTCTAACACATTAAAAACTGTCTTACAGCATTGCAAAAACATTGTATTTCATAAGGCATAAGCATCTTTCAGTTTAGCAACATTTGCACTGAATATTGAATGAAGCAGCTTTCTCTCATAGAGAGACAAGCTTTTGAGCAGATTTGGGCTAGATTTCACTTCATTTGAACAGAAGCACTATTTTAACATTACTGGTCTCAGAAGCCTGTAAACTGACAATCTTGAGCATTGAAGTCCAAACATATGTTTTTGTGCATATAACTTCTAACACATTAAAAACTGTCTCACTGCATTGCAGAAATCATTTTATTTCATAAGGCATAAGCATCTTTCAGTTTGGCAAGAATTGCACTGATTATTGAATGAAGCAGCTTTCTCTTATAGAGAGACAAGCTTTTGAGCTTATTTAGGCTAGATTTCACTTCATTTGAACAAAAGCACTATTTCAACATTACTGGTCTCAGAAACCTGTAAACTTACAATCTTGAGCATTGAAGTCCTAACATATGTTTTTGTGCATATAACTTCTAACACATTAAAAACTGTCTTACAGCATTGCAAAAACATTGTATTTCATTAGGCATAAGCATCTTTCAGTTTGGCAAGATTTGCACTGATTATTGAATGAAGCAGCTTTTTCTTATAGAGAGACAAGCTTTTGAGCAGATTTGGGCTAAAGTTCACTTCATTTGAACAGAAGCACTATTTCAACATTACTGGTCTCAGAAACCTGTAAACTAACAATCTTGAGCATTGAAGTCCTAACATATGTTTTTGTGCATATAACTTCTAACACATTAAAAACTGTCTTACAGCATTGCAAAAACATTGTATTTCATAAGGCATAAGCATCTTTCAGTTTGGAAGATTTGCACTGATTATTGAATGAAGCAGCTTTCTCTTATAGAGAGACAATCCTTTGAGCTTATTTAGGCTAGATTTCACTTCATTTGAACAAAAGCACTATTTTAACATTACTGGTCTCAGAAACCTGTAAACTTACAATCTTGAGCATTGAAGTCCTAACATATGTTTTTGTGCATATAACTTCTAACACATTAAAAACTGTCTTACAGCATTGCAAAAACATTGTATTTCATAAGGCATAAGCATCTTTCAGTTTGGCAAGATTTGCACTGAATATTGAATGAAGCAGCTTTCTCTCATAGAGAGACAAGCTTTTGAGCAGATTTGGGGTAGATTTCACTTCATTTGAACAGAAGCACTATTTCAACATTACTGGTCTCAGAAACCTGTAAACTTACAATCTTGAGGTTTGAAGTCCTAACATATGTTTTTGTGCATATAACTTCTAACACATTAAAAACTGTCTTACAGCATTGGAAAAACATTGTATTTCATAAGGCATAAGCATCTTTCAGTTTAGCAACATTTGCACTGAATATTGAATGAAGCAGCTTTCTCTCATAGAGAGACAGGCTTTTGAGCAGATTTGGGCTAGATTTCACTTCATTTGAACAGAAGCACTATTTCAACATTACTGGTCTCAGAAACCTGTAAACTAACAATCTTGAGCATTGAAGTCCTAACATATGTTATTGTGCATATAACTTCTAACACATTAAAAACTGTCTTACAGCATTGCAAAAACATTGTATTTCATAAGGCATAAGCATCTTTCAGTTTGGCAAGATTTGCACTGAATATTGAATAAAGCAGCTTTCTCTCATAGAGAGACAAGCTTTTGAGCTTATTTAGGCTAGATTTCACTTCATTTGAACAGAAGCACTATTTTAACATTACTGGTCTCAGAAGCCTGTAAACTGACAATCTTGAGCATTGAAGTCCTAACATATGTTTTTGTTCATATAACTTCTAACACATTAAAAACTGTCTCACTTCATTGCAGAAATCATTTTATTTCATAAGACATAAGCATCTTTCAGTTTGGCAAGAATTGCACTGAACATTGAATGAAGCAGCTCTATCTCACAGAGAAATAAGCTTTTGAGCAGATTTGGGCTAGATTTCACTTCATTTGAACAGAAGCACTATTTCAACATTACTGGTCTCAGAAACCTGTAAAATGATGATCTTGAGCATTGAAGTCCTAACATAAGTTTTTGGGCATATAACTTTTAACACATTAAAAACTGTCTTACAGCATTGCAAAAACATTGTATTTCATAAGGCATAAGCATCTTTCAGTTTGGCAAGATTTGCACTGAAAATTGAATGAAGCAGCTTTCTCTCATAGAGAGACAAGCTTTTGAGCAGATTTGGGCTAGATTTCACTTCATTTGAACAGAAGCACTATTTCAACATTACTGGTCTCAGAAACCTGTAAAATGACAATCTTGAGCATTGAAGTCCTAACATAAGTTTTTGTGCATATAACTTCTAACACATTAAAAACTGTCTTACAGCATTGCAAAAACATTGTATTTCATAAGGCATAAGCATCTTTCAGTTTGGAAGATTTGCACTGATTATTGAATGAAGCAGCTTTCTCTTATAGAGAGACATTCTTTTGAGTTTATTTAGGCTAGATTTCACTTCATTTGAACAGAAGCACTATTTCAACATTACTGGTCTCAGAAACCTGTAAAATGACAATCTTGAGCATTGAAGTCCTAACATAAGTTTTTGGGCATTTAACTTCTAACACATTAAAAACTGTCTTACAGCATTGCAAAAACATTGTATTTCGTAAGGCATAAGCATCTTTCAGTTTAGCAACATTTGCACTGAATATTGAATGAAGCAGCTTTCTCTCATAGAGAGACAAGCTTTTGAGCAGATTTGGGCTAGATTTCACTTCATTTGAACAGAAGCACTATTTTAACATTACTGGTCTCAGAAGCCTGTAAACTGACAATCTTGAGCATTGAAGTCCAAACATATGTTTTTGTGCATATAACTTCTAACACATTAAAAACTGTCTCACTGCATTGCAGAAATCATTTTATTTCATAAGGCATAAGCATCTTTCAGTTTGGCAAGAATTGCACTGATTATTGAATGAAGCAGCTTTCTCTTATAGAGAGACAAGCTTTTGAGCTTATTTAGGCTAGATTTCACTTCATTTGAACAAAAGCACTATTTCAACATTACTGGTCTCAGAAACCTGTAAACTTACAATCTTGAGCATTGAAGTCCTAACATATGTTTTTGTGCATATAACTTCTAACACATTAAAAACTGTCTTACAGCATTGAAAAAAGATTGTATTTCATTAGGCATAAGCATCTTTCAGTTTGGCAAGATTTGCACTGATTATTGAATGAAGCAGCTTTTTCTTATAGAGAGACAAGCTTTTGAGCAGATTTGGGCTAAAGTTCACTTCATTTGAACAGAAGCACTATTTCAACATTACTGGTCTCAGAAACCTGTAAACTGACAATCTTGAGCATTGAAGTCCTAACATATGTTTTTGTGCATATAACTTCTAACACATTAAAAACTGTCTTACAGCATTGCAAAAACATTGTATTTCATAAGGCATAAGCATCTTTCAGTTTGGAAGATTTGCACTGATTATTGAATGAAGCAGCTTTCTCTTATAGAGAGACATTCTTTTGAGTTTATTTAGGCTAGATTTTACTTCATTTGAACAGAAGCACTATTTCAACATTACTGGTCTCAGAAACCTGTAAAATGACAATCTTGAGCATTGAAGTCCTAACATAAGTTTTTGGGCATTTAACTTCTAACACATTAAAAACTGTTTTACAGCATTGCAAAAACATTGTATTTCATAAGGCATAAGCATCTTTCAGTTTAGCAACATTTGCACTGAATATTGAATGAAGCAGCTTTCTCTCATAGAGAGACAAGCTTTTGAGCAGATTTGGGCTAGATTTCACTTCATTTGAACAGAAGCACTATTTTAACATTACTGGTCTCAGAAGCCTGTAAACTGACAATCTTGAGCATTGAAGTCCAAACATATGTTTTTGTGCATATAACTTCTAACACATTAAAAACTGTCTCACTGCATTGCAGAAATCATTTTATTTCATAAGGCATAAGCATCTTTCAGTTTGGCAAGAATTGCACTGATTATTGAATGAAGCAGCTTTCTCTTATAGAGAGACAAGCTTTTGAGCTTATTTAGGCTAGATTTCACTTCATTTGAACAAAAGCACTATTTCAACATTACTGGTCTCAGAAACCTGTAAACTTACAATCTTGAGCATTGAAGTCCTAACATATGTTTTTGTGCATATAACTTCTAACACATTAAAAACTGTCTTACAGCATTGCAAAAACATTGTATTTCATAAGGCATAAGCATCTTTCAGTTTGGAAGATTTGCACTGATTATTGAATGAAGCAGCTTTCTCTTATAGAGAGACAATCCTTTGAGCTTACTTAGGCTAGATTTCACTTAATTTGAACAAAAGCACTATTTTAACATTACTGGTCTCAGAAACCTGTAAACTTACAATCTTGAGCATTGAAGTCCTAACATATGTTTTTGTGCATATAACTTCTAACACATTAAAAACTGTCTTACAGCATTGCAAAAACATTGTATTTCATAAGGCATAAGCATCTTTCAGTTTGGAAGATTTGCACTGATTATTGAATGAAGCAGCTTTCTCTTATAGAGAGACAATCCTTTGAGCTTATTTAGGCTAGATTTCACTTCATTTGAACAAAAGCACTATTTTAACATTACTGGTCTCAGAAACCTGTAAACTTACAATCTTGAGGTTTGAAGTCCTAACATATGTTTTTGTGCATATAACTTCTAACACATTAAAAACTGTCTTACAGCATTGCAAAAACATTGTATTTCATAAGGCATAAGCATCTTTCAGTTTGGCAAGATTTGCACTGAATATTGAATGAAGCAGCTTTCTCTCATAGAGAGACAAGCTTTTGAGCAGATTTGGGCTAGATTTCACTTCATTTGAACAGAAGCACTATTTCAACATTACTGGTCTCAGAAACCTGTAAACTAACAATCTTGAGCATTGAAGTCCTAACATATGTTATTGTGCATATAACTTCTAACACATTAAAAACTGTCTTACAGCATTGCAAAAACATTGTATTTCATAAGGCATAAGCATCTTTCAGTTTGGCAAGATTTGCACTGAATATTGAATAAAGCAGCTTTCTCTCATAGAGAGACAAGCTTTTGAGCTTATTTAGGCTAGATTTCACTTCATTTGAACAGAAGCACTATTTTAACATTACTGGTCTCAGAAGCCTGTAAACTGACAATCTTGAGCATTGAAGTCCTAACATATGTTTTTGTTCATATAACTTCTAACACATTAAAAACTGTCTCACTTCATTGCAGAAATCATTTTATTTCATAAGACATAAGCATCTTTCAGTTTGGCAACATTTGCACTGAATATTGAATGAAGCAGCTTTCTCTCATAGAGAGACAAGCTTTTGAGCAGATTTGGGCTAGATTTCACTTCATTTGAACAGAAGCACTATTTCAACATTACTGGTCTCAGAAACCTGTAAACTAACAATCTTGAGCATTGAAGTCCTAACATATGTTTTTGTGCATATAACTTCTAACACATTAAAAACTGTCTTACAGCATTGCAAAAACATTGTATTTCATAAGGCATAAGCATCTTTCAGTTTGGAAGATTTGCACTGATTATTGAATGAAGCAGCTTTCTCTTATAGAGAGACAATCCTTTGAGCTTATTTAGGCTAGATTTCACTTAATTTGAACAAAAGCACTATTTTAACATTACTGGTCTCAGAAACCTGTAAACTTACAATCTTGAGCATTGAAGTCCTAACATATGTTTTTGTGCATATAACTTCTAACACATTAAAAACTGTCTTACAGCATTGCAAAAACATTGTATTTCATAAGGCATAAGCATCTTTCAGTTTGGCAAGATTTGCACTGAATATTGAATGAAGCAGCTTTCTCTCATAGAGAGACAAGCTTTTGAGCAGATTTGGGCTAGATTTCACTTCATTTGAACAGAAGCACTATTTCAACATTACTGGTCTCAGAAACCTGTAAACTTACAATCTTGAGGTTTGAAGTCCTAACATATGTTTTTGTGCATATAACTTCTAACACATTAAAAACTGTCTTACAGCATTGGAAAAACATTGTATTTCATAAGGCATAAGCATCTTTCAGTTTGGCAAGATTTGCAATGAATATTGAATGAAGCAGCTTTTTCTTATAGAGAGACAAGCTTTTGAGCTTATTTAGGCTAGATTTCACTTCATTTGAACAAAAGCACTATTTCAACATTACTGGTCTCAGAAACCTGTAAACTGACAATCTTGAGCATTAAAGTCCTAACATATGTTATTGTGCATATAACTTCTAACACATTAAAAACTGTCTTACAGCATTGCAAAAACATTGTATTTCATAAGGCATAAGCATCTTTCAGTTTGGCAAGATTTGCACTGAATATTGAATGAAGCAGCTCTATCTCACAGAGAAACAAGCTTTTGAGCAGATTTGGGCTAGATTTCACTTCATTTGAACAGAAGCACTATTTCAACATTACTGGTCTCAGAAACCTGTAAAATGACAATCTTGAGCATTGAAGTCCTAACATAAGTTTTTGGGCATATAACTTCTAACACATTAAAAACTGTCTTACAGCATTGCAAAAACATTGTATTTCATAAGGCATAAGCATCTTTCAGTTTGGCAAGATTTGCACTAATTATTGAATGAAGCAGCTTTCTCTTATAGAGAGACAAGCTTTTGAGCTTATTTAGGCTAGATTTCACTTCATTTGGACAAAAGCACTATTTTAACATTACTGGTCTCAGAAACCTGTAAAATGACAATCTTGAGCATTGAAGTCCTAACATAAGTTTTTGGGCATATAACTTCTAACACATTAAAAACTGTCTTACAGCATTGCAAAAACATTGTATTTCATAAGGCATAAGCATCTTTCAGTTTGGCAACATTTGCACTGAATATTGAATGAAGCAGCTTTCTCTCATAGAGAGACAAGCTTTTTAGCAGATTTGGGCTAGATTTCACTTCATTTGAACAGAAGCACTATTTCAACATTACTGGTCTCAGAAACCTGTAAACTTACAATCTTGAGCATTGAAGTCCTAACATATGTTTTTGTGCATATAACTTCTAACACATTAAAAACTGTCTTACAGCATTGCAAAAACATTGTATTTCATAAGGCATAAGCATCTTTCAGTTTGGCAAGATTTGCACTGAATATTGAATGAAGCAGCTTTCTCTCATAGAGAGACAAGCTTTTGAGCAGATTTAGGCTAGATTTCACTTCATTTGAACAGAAGCACTATTTCAACATTACTGGTCTCAGAAACCTGTAAACTTACAATCTTGAGGTTTGAAGTCCTAACATATGTTTTTGTGCATATAACTTCTAACACATTAAAAACTGTCTTACAGCATTGGAAAAACATTGTATTTCATAAGGCATAAGCATCTTTCAGTTTGGCAAGATTTGCACTGATTATTGAATGAAGCAGCTTTTTCTTATAGAGAGACAAGCTTTTGAGCTTATTTATGCTAGATTTCACTTCATTTGAACAAAAGCACTATTTTAACATTACTGGTCTCAGAAACCTGTAAACTAACAATCTTGAGCATTAAAGTCCTAACATATGTTTTTGTGCATATAACTTCTAACACATTAAAAACTGTCTCACTGCATTGCAAAAATATTGTATTTCATAAGGCATAAGCATCTTTCAGTTTTGCAAGATTTGCACTGATTATTGAATGAAGCAGCTTTCTCTTATAGAGAGACAAGCTTTTGAGCTTATTTAGGCTAGATTTCACTTCATTTGAACAAAAGCACTATTTCAACATTACTGGTCTCAGAAACCTGTAAACTGACAATCTTGAGCATTGAAGTCCTAACACATGTTTTTGTGCATATAACTTCTAACACATTAAAAACTGTCTCACTGCATTGCAGAAATCATTTTATTTCATAAGACATAAGCATCTTTCAGTTTGGCAAGAATTGCACTGAACATTGAATGAAGCAGCTCTATCTCACAGAGAAACAAGCTTTTGAGCAGATTTGGGCTAGATTGCACTTCATTTGAACAGAAGCACTATTTCAACATTACTGGTCTCAGAAACCTGTAAAATGACAATCTTGAGCATTGAAGTCCTAACATAAGTTTTTGGGCATTTAACTTCTAACACATTAAAAACTGTCTTACAGCATTGCAAAAACATTGTATTTCATATAGCATAAGCATCTTTCAGTTTGGCAACATTTGCACTGAATATTGAATGAAGCAGCTTTCTCTCATAGAGAGACAAGCTTTTGAGCAGATTTGGGCTAGATTTCACTTCATTTGAACAGAAGCACTATTTCAACATTACTGGTCTCAGAAACCTGTAAAATGACAATCTTGAGCATTGAAGTCCTAACATAAGTTTTTGTGCATATTACTTCTAACACATTAAAAACTGTCTTACAGCATTGCAAAAACATTTTATTTCATAAGGCATAAGCATCTTTCAGTTTGGCAAGATTTGCAATGAATATTGAATGAAGCAGCTTTCTCTTATAGAGAGACAAGCTTTTGAGCTTATTTAGGCTAGATTTCACTTCATTTGAACAGAAGCATTATTTTAACATTACTGGTCTCAGAAGCCTGTAAACTGACAATCTTGAGCATTGAAGTCCTAACATATGTTTTTGTGCATATAACTTCTAACACATTAAAAACTGTTTTACAGCATTGCAAAAACATTGTATTTTATAAGGCATAAGCATCTTTCAGTTTGGCAAGATTTGCACTGATTATTGAATGAAGCAGCTTTCTCTTATAGAGAGACAAGCTTTTGAGCTTATTTAGGCTAGATTTCACTTCATTTGAACAAAAGCACTATTTTAACATTACTGGTCTCAGAAACCTGTAAACTTACAATCTTGAGCATTGAAGTCCTAACATATGTTTTTGTGCATATAACTTCTAACACATTAAAAACTGTCTTACAGCATTGCAAAAACATTGTATTTCATTAGGCATAAGCATCTTTCAGTTTGGCAAGATTTGCACTGAATATTGAATGAAGCAGCTTTCTCTCATAGAGAGACAAGCTTTTGAGCAGATTTGGGCTAGATTTCACTTCATTTGAACAGAAGCACTATTTCAACATTACTGGTCTCAGAAACCTGTAAAATGACAATCTTGAGCATTGAAGTCCTAACATAAGTTTTTGTGCATATTACTTCTAACACATTAAAAACTGTCTTACAGCATTGCAAAAACATTTTATTTCATAAGGCATAAGCATCTTTCAGTTTGGCAAGATTTGCAATGAATATTGAATGAAGCAGCTTTCTCTTATAGAGAGACAAGCTTTTGAGCTTATTTAGGCTAGATTTCACTTCATTTGAACAGAAGCACTATTTTAACATTACTGGTCTCAGAAGCCTGTAAACTGACAATCTTGAGCATTGAAGTCCAAACATATGTTTTTGTGCATATAACTTCTAACACATTAAAAACTGTCTCACTGCATTGCAGAAATCATTTTATTTCATAAGGCATAAGAATCTTTCAGTTTGGCAAGAATTGCACTGATTATTGAATGAAGCAGCTTTCTCTTATAGAGAGACAAGCTTTTGAGCTTATTTAGGCTAGATTTCACTTCATTTGAACAAAAGCACTATTTCAACATTACTGGTCTCAGAAACCTGTAAACTTACAATCTTGAGCATTAAAGTCCTAACATATGTTTTTGTGCATATAACTTCTAACACATTAAAAACTGTCTTACAGCATTGCAAAAACATTGTATTTCATTAGGCATAAGCATCTTTCAGTTTGGCAAGTTTTGCACTGATTATTGAATGAAGCAGCTTTTTCTTATAGAGAGACAAGCTTTTGAGCAGATTTGGGCTAAAGTTCACTTCATTTGAACAGAAGCACTATTTCAACATTACTGGTCTCAGAAACCTGTAAACTGACAATCTTGAGCATTTGAAGTCCTAACATATGTTTTTGTGCATATAACTTCTAACACATTAAAAACTGTCTTACAGCATTGCAAAAACATTGTATTTCATAAGGCATAAGCATCTTTCAGTTTGGCAAGATTTGCACTGATTATTGAATGAAGCAGCTTTTTCTTATAGAGAGACAAGCTTTTGAGCTTATTTATGCTAGATTTCACTTCATTTGAACAAAAGCACTATTTTAACATTACTGGTCTCAGAAACCTGTAAACTAACAATCTTGAGCATTGAAGTCCTAACATATGTTTTTGTGCATATAACTTCTAACACATTAAAAACTGTCTTACAGCATTGCAAAAACATTGTATTTCATAAGGCATAAGCATCTTTCAGTTTGGAAGATTTGCACTGATTATTGAATGAAGCAGCTTTCTCTTATAGAGAGACATTCTTTTGAGTTTATTTAGGCTAGATTTCACTTCATTTGAACAGAAGCACTATTCCAACATTACTGGTCTCAGAAACCTGTAAACTAACAATCTTGAGCATTGAAGTCCTAACATATGTTATTGTGCATATAACTTCTAACACATTAAAAACTGTCTTACAGCATTGCAAAAACATTGTATTTCATAAGGCATAAGCATCTTTCAGTTTGGCAAGATTTGCACTGAATATTGAATAAAGCAGCTTTCTCTCATAGAGAGACAAGCTTTTGAGCTTATTTAGGCTAGATTTCACTTCATTTGAACAGAAGCACTATTTTAACATTACTGGTCTCAGAAGCCTGTAAACTGACAATCTTGAGCATTGAAGTCCTAACATATGTTTTTGTTCATATAACTTCTAACACATTAAAAACTGTCTCACTTCATTGCAGAAATCATTTTATTTCATAAGACATAAGCATCTTTCAGTTTGGCAAGAATTGCACTGAACATTGAATGAAGCAGCTCTATCTCACAGAGAAACAAGCTTTTGAGCAGATTTGGGCTAGATTTCACTTCATTTGAACAGAAGCACTATTTCAACATTACTGGTCTCAGAAACCTGTAAAATGATGATCTTGAGCATTGAAGTCCTAACATAAGTATTTGTGCATATAACTTCAAACACATTTAAATCTGTCTCACTGCATTGCAAAAAACATTTTATTTCATTACACATAAGCATCTTTCAGTTTGGCAAGTTTTGCACTGAACATTGAATGAAGCAGCTTTCTCTCATTGAGAGAGAAGGTTTTAAGCAGATTTGGGCTAGTTTGCAGTTAATTTGAACAGAAGCACTATTTGAACATTAGTGGTCTCAGAAACCTGTAAACTGACATTTTTGAGCATTTGAGCTCTAACATAAGTATTTGTGCATATAATTTCTAACACATTAAAATCTTTCTCACTGCATTGCAAAAATCATTTTACTTCATTAGACATAAGCATCTTTCAGTTTGGCAAGTTTTGCACTAAACATTGAATGAAGCAGCTTTCTCTCATTGAGAGAGAAGGTTTTAAGCAGATTTGGGCTAGTTTGCAGTTATTTGAACAGAAGCACTATTTGAACATTAGTGGTCTCAGAAACCTGTAAACTGACTTTCTTGAGCATTGGAACTGTAACATAAGTTTTTGTGCATATAACTTCAAACACATTTAAATCTGTCTCACTGCATTGCAAAAATCATTTTATTTAATTAGACATAAGCATCTTTCAGGTTGGCAAGTTTTGCACTGAACATTGAATGAAGCAGCTTTCTCTCATTGAGAGAGAATGTTTTAAGCAGATTTTGGCTAGTTTGCAGTTCATTTGAACAGAAGCACTATTTGAACATTAGTGGTCTCAGAAACCTGTAAACTGACAATCTTGAGCACTGAAGCTCTAACATAAGATTTAGTCCATATATTTTCTAACACATTAAAAACTGACTCACTGCATTGCAAACAACATTTTATAACATTAGACATAAGCATCTTTCAGTTTGGCAAGTTTTGCACTAAACATTGAATGTAGCACCTTTCTCTCATTGAGAGAGATGGTTTTAAGCAGATTTGGGCTAGTTTGCAGTTCATTTGAACAGAAGCACTATTTGAACATTAGTGGTCTCAGAAACCTGTAAACTGACATTTTTGAGCATTGGAGCTCTAACATAAGTATTTGTGCATATAACTTCTAACACATTAAAAACTGACTCACTGCATTGCAAACAACATTTTATATCATTAGACATAAGCATCTTTCAGATTGGCAAGTTTTGCACTAAACATTGAATGAAGCAGCTTTCTCTCATTGAGAGACAATCTTGAGTACTGAAGCTCTAAAATAAGATTTTGTGCATATAACTTCAAACACATTAAAAACTGACTCACTGCATTGCAAACAACATTTTATATCATTAGACTTAAGCATTTTTCAGTTTGGCAAGTTTTGCACTAAACATTGAATGAAGCAGCTTTCTCTCTTTGAGAGAGAAGGTTTTAAGCAGATTTGGGCTAGTTTGCAGATCATTTGAACAGAAGCACTATTTGAACATTAGTGGTCTCAGAAACCTGTAAACTGACAATCTTGAGCACTGAAGCTCTAACATAAGATTTTGTGCATATAACTTCTAACACATTAAAAACTGTTTTACTGCATTGTAAAAAAACATATTTGATAAGACATAAGCATCTTTCAGTTTGGCAAGTTTTGCACTAAACATTGAATGAAGCAGCTTTCTCTCATTGAGAGAGAAGGTTTTAAGCAGATTTGGGCTAGTTTGCAGTTCATTTGAACAGAAGCACTATTTGAACATTAGTGGTCTCAGAAACCTGTAAACTGACAATCTTGAGCACTGAAGCTCTAACATAAGTATTTGTGCATATAACTTCAAACACAGTTAAATCTGTCTCACTGCATTGCAAACAACATTTTATATCATTAGACATAAGCATCTTTCAGTTTGGCAAGTTTTGCACTAAACATTTAATGAAACAGCTTTCTCTCATTGAGAGAGAAGGTTTTAAGCAGATTTGGGCTAGTTTGCAGTTCATTTGAACAGAAGCACTATTTGAACATTAGTGGTCTCAGAAACCTGTGAACTGACATTCTTGAGCATTGGAGCTCTAACATAAGTATTTGTGCATTTAACTTCAAACACATTTAAATCTGTCTCACTGCATTGCAAACAACATTTTATATCATTAGACATAAGCATCTTTCAGTTTGGCAAGTTTTGCACTGAACATTGAATGAAGCAGCTTTCTCTCATTGAGAGAGAAGGTTTTAAGCAGATTTGGGCTAGTTCGCAGTTCATTTGAACAGAAGCACTATTTGAACATTAGTGGTCTCAGAAACCTGTAAACTGACAATCTTGAGCACTGAAGCTCTAACAAGATTTTGTGCATAAAACTTCTAACACATTAAAAACTGTTTTACTGCATTGTAAAAAAAATATATTTGATAAGACATAAGCATCTTTCAGTTTGGCAAGTTTTGCACTGAACATTGAATGAAGCAGCTTTCTCTCATTGAGAGAGAAGGTTTTAAGCAGATTTGGGCTAGTTTGCAGTTCATTTGAACAGAAGCACTATTTGAACATTAGTGGTCTCAGAAACCTGTAAACTGACAATCTTGAGCACTGAAGCTCTAACATAAGTATTTGTGCATATAACTTCAAACACAGTTAAATCTGTCTCACTGCATTGCAAACAACATTTTATATCATTAGACATAAGCATCTTTCAGTTTGGCAAGTTTTGCACTAAACATTTAATGAAGCAGCTTTCTCTCATTGAGAGAGAAGGTTTTAAGCAGATTTGGGCTAGTTCGCAGTTCATTTGAACAGAAGCACTATTTGAACATTAGTGGTCTCAGAAACCTGTAAACTGACAATCTTGAGCACTGAAGCTCTAACAAGATTTTGTGCATGTAACTTCTAACACATTAAAAACTGTTTTACTGCATTGTAAAAAAACTATATTTGATAAGACATAAGCATCTTTCAGTTTGGCAAGTTTTGCACTGAACATTGAATGAAGCAGCTTTCTCTCATTGAGAGAGAAGGTTTTATGCAGGTTTGGGCTAGTTTGCAGTTCATTTCAACAGAAGCACTATTTGAACATTAGTGGTCTCAGAAACCTGTAAATTGACAATCTTGAGCATTGAAGCTCTAACATAAGATTTTGTGCATATAACTTCTAACACATTAAAAACTGTTTTACTGCATTGTAAAAAAACATTATATTTGATAAGACATAATCATCTTTCAGTTTGGCAAGTTTTGCACTAAACATAAAATGTAGCAGCTTTCTCTCATTGAGAGAGAAGGTTTTAAGCAGATTTGGGCTAGTTTGCAGTTCATTTGAACAGAAGCACTATTTGAACATTAGTGGTCTCAGAAACCTGTAAACTGACATTCTTGAGCATTGGAGCTCTAACATAAGTATTTGTGCATATAACTTCAAACACATTTAAATCTGTCTCACTGCATTGCAAACAACATTTTATATCATTAGACATAAGCATCTTTCAGTTTGGCAAGTTTTGCACTAAACATTTAATGAAGCAGCTTTCTCTCATTGAGAGAGAAGGTTTTAAGCAGATTTGGGCTAGTTCGCAGTTCATTTGAACAGAAGCACTATTTGAACATTAGTGGTCTCAGAAACCTGTAAACTGACAATCTTGAGCACTGAAGCTCTAACAAGATTTTGTGCATGTAACTTCTAACACATTAAAAACTGTTTTACTGCATTGTAAAAAAACTATATTTGATAAGACATAAGCATCTTTCAGTTTGGTAAGTTTTGCACTGAACATTGAATGAAGCAGCTTTCTCTCATTGAGAGAGAAGGTTTTAAGCAGATTTGGGCTAGTTTGCAGTTCATTTGAACCAGAAGCACTATTTGAACATTAGTGGTCTCAGACATCTGTAAACTGACAATCTTGAGCATTGAAGCTCTAACATAAGATTTTGTGCATATAACTTCTAACACATTAAAAACTGTTTTACTGCATTGTAAAAAAACATTATATTTAATAAGACATAATCATCTTTCAGTTTAGCAAGTTTTGCACTAAACATTGAATGTAGCAGCTTTCTCTCATTGAGAGAGAAGGTTTTGAGCAGATTTGGGCTAGTTTGCAGTTCATTTGAACAGAAGCACTATTTGAACTTTTAGTGGTCTCAGAAACCTGTAAACTGACAATCTTGAGCATTGAAGCTCTAACATAAGATTTTGTGCATATAACTTCTAACACATTAAAAACTGTTTTACTGCATTGTAAAAAAACATTATATTTGATAAGACATAATCATCTTTCAGTTTGGCAAGTTTTGCACTAAACATAAAATGTAGCAGCTTTCTCTCATTGAGAGAGAAGGTTTTAAGCAGATTTGGGCTAGTTTGCAGTTCATTTGAACAGAAGCACTATTTGAACATTAGTGGTCTCAGAAACCTGTAAACTGACATTCTTGAGCATTGGAGCTCTAACATAAGTATTTGTGCATATAACTTCAAACACATTTATATCTGTCTCACTGCATTGCAAAAATCATTTTATTTCATTAGACATAAGCATCTTTCAGGTTGGCAAGTTTTGCACTAAAAATTGAATGAAGCAGCTTTCTCTCATTGAGAGAGAAGGTTTTAAGCAGATTTGGGCTAGTTTGCAGTTCATTTGAACAGAAGCACTATTTGAACATTAGTGGTCACAGAAACCTGTAAACTGACAATCTTGAGCACTGAAGCTCTAACATAAGTATTTGTGCATATAACTTCAAACACATTTAAATCTGTCTCACTGCATTGCAAACAACATTTTATATCATTAGACATAAGCATCTTTCAGTTTGGCAAGTTTTGCACTAAACATTTAATGAAGCATCTTTCTCTCATTGAGAGAGAAGGTTTTAAGCAGATTTGGGCTAGTTCGCAGTTCATTTGAACAGAAGCACTATTTGAACATTAGTGGTCTCAGAAACCTGTAAACTGACAATCTTGAGCACTGAAGCTCTAACAAGATTTTGTGCATGTAACTTCTAACACATTAAAAACTGTTTTACTGCATTGTAAAAAAACATTATATTTGATAAGACATAATCATCTTTCAGTTTGGCAAGTTTTGCACTAAACATTGAATGTAGCAGCTTTCTCTCATTAAGAGAGAAGGTTTTAAGCAGATTTGGGCTAGTTTGCAGTTCATTTGAACAGAAGCACTATTTGAACATTAGTGGTCTCAGAAACCTGTAAACTGACAATCTTGAGCATTGAAGCTCTAACATAAGATTTTGTGCATATAATATCTAACACATTAAAAACTGTCTCACTGCATTGCAAAAAAAAACATTTTATTTCATTAGACATAAGCATCTTTCAGTTTGGCAAGTTTTGCACTAAACATTGAATGAAGCAGCTTTCTCTCATTGAGAGAGAAGGTTTTAAGCAGATTTGGGCTAGTTTGCTATTCATTTGAACAGAAGCACTATTTGAACATTAGTGGTCTCAGAAACCTGTAAACTGACATTCTTGAGTATTGGAGCTCTAACATAAGTATTTGTGCATATAACTTCAAACACATTTAAATCTGTCTCACTGCATTGCAAACAACATTTTATATCATTAGACAAGCATCTTTCAGTTTGGCAAGTTTTGCACTAAACATTTTAATGAAGCAGCTTTCTCTCATTGAGAGAGAAGGTTTTAAGCAGATTTGGGCTAGTTCGCAGTTCATTTGAACAGAAGCACTATTTGAACATTAGTGGTCTCAGAAACCTGTAAACTGACAATCTTGAGCACTGAAGCTCTAACAAGATTTTGTGCATGTAACTTCTAACACATTAAAAACTGTTTTACTGAATTGTAAAAAAAACTATATTTAATAAGACATAAGCATCTTTCAGTTTGGCAAGTTTTGCAATGAACATTGAATGAAGCAGCTTTCTCTCATTGAGAGAGAAGGTTTTAAGCAGATTTGGGCTAGTTTGCAGTTCATTTGAACCAGAAAGCACTATTTGAACATTAGTGGTCTCAGAAACCTGTAAACTGACAATCTTGAGCATTGAAGCTCTAACATAAGATTTTGTGCATATAACTTCTAACACATTAAAAACTGTTTTACTGCATTGTAAAAAAAACCTTATATTTGATAAGACATAATCATCTTTCAGTTTGGCAAGTTTTGCACTAAACATTGAATGTAGCAGCTTTCTCTCATTGAGAGAGAAGGTTTTAAGCAGATTTGGGCTAGTTTGCAGTTCATTTGAACAGAAGCACTATTTGAACATTAGTGGTCTCAGAAACCTGTAAACTGACAATCTTGAGCACTGAAGCTCTAACATAAGTATTTGTGCATATAACTTCAAACACATTTAAATCTGTCTCACTGCATTGCAAAAATCATTTTATTTCATTAGACATAAGCATCTTTCAGTTTGGCAAGTTTTGCACTAAACATTGAATGAAGCAGCTTTCTCTCATTGAGAGAGAAGCTTTTAAGCAGATTTGGGCTAGTTAGCTGTTCATTTGAACAGAAGCACTATTTGAACATTAGTGGTCTCAGAAACCTGTAAACTGACATTCTTGAGCATTGGAGCTCTAACATAAGTATTTGTGCATATAACTTCAAACACATTTATATCTGTCTCACTGCATTGCAAAAATCATTTTATTTCATTAGACATAAGCATCTTTCAGGTTGGCAAGTTTTGCACTAAACATTGAATGAAGCAGCTTTCTCTCATTGAGAGAGAAGGTTTTAAGCAGATTTGGGCTAGTTTGCAGTTCATTTGAACAGAAGCACTATTTGAACATTAGTGGTCTCAGAAACCTGTAAACTGACAATCTTGAGCACTGAAGCTCTAACATAAGATTTTGTGCATATAATATCTAACACATTAAAAACTGTCTCACTGCATTGCAAAAAAAACATTTTATTTCATTAGACATAAGCATCATTCAGTATGGCAAGTTTTGCACTAAACATTGAATGAAGCAGCTTTCTCTCATTGAGAGAGAAGGTTTTAAGGAGATTTGGGCTAGTTCGCAGTTCATTTGAACAGAAGCACTATTTGAACATTAGTGGTCTCAGAAACCTGTAAACTGACAATCTTGAGCATTGAAGCTCTAAACATAAGATTTTGTGCATGTCACTTCTAACACATTAAAAATTGTTTTACTGCATTGTAAAAAAAACATTATATTTGATAAGACATAAGCATCTTTCAGTTTGGCAAGTTTTGCACTGAACATTGAATGAAGCAGCTTTCTCTCATTGAGAGAGAAGGTTTTAAGCAGATTTGGGCTAGTTCGCAGTTCATTTGAACAGAAGCACTATTTGAACATTAGTGGTCTCAGAAACCTGTAAACTGACAATCTTGAACACTGAAGCTCTAACAAGATTTTGTGCATGTAACTTCTAACACATTAAAAACTGTTTTACTGCATTGTAAAAAAAATATATTTGATAAGACATAAGCATCTTTCAGTTTGGCAAGTTTTGCACTGAACATTGAATGAAGCAGCTTTCTCTCATTGAGAGAGAAGGTTTTAAGCAGATTTGGGCTAGTTTGCAGTTCATTTGAACAGAAGCACTATTTGAACATTAGTGGTCTCAGAAACCTGTTAACTGACTATCTTGAGCATTGAAGCTCTAACATAAGATTTTGTGCATATAACTTCTAACACATTAAAAACTGTTCCTTTTCAGGAACTCGAGCTGCGTCGAAACGCTTTTGGGGAACGTCCCTGACGAGACCGACTCTGAATATCGTGTGCAATCAGTCCATCGGAAAGGCGTGACGTCACGGGCGGGGTGACGTAGCGACCAGGAAGCTATAAAAGCACGTGCCGTGCAGCTGGCTTCAGCTTCGAATCTGTCAGCAAGCGCTCTGTGTGTGCATGTGCAAAAGTCTGTCCTGTTGGTCCTATTTATTGTTGTCTGTCCCTTAGCTTAAAAAGATCGCTAAAACAGCTCAATATGCCTAAGCAGAAGCAAAAGACCAAACATTTGAAGGGCGATTCCAAGCCGCGCTACAGACTGTGTGTTCCTCCCTGCACTCGCTACATTACGAGTGGGGATACACACAGGCTGTGCGTGGCTTGCCTGGGATCGAAGCACGCTGAGTCGGCTCTCGAGGGGGCCGACTGCCCGCATTGCGAACGTTTGCCAATGCGGACGCTTCGATCCCGGAGGGCTCTCTTCGAGGAGGGAGCCTTCACCAGCGTTCCTCGCGGTGCTGGCCCCGCTTCTGCCGAGGCAGAGCGGCTGTTGCACTCGTGGGGTTCGCAGGTGGATCTGTCAGAAGGAATGGAGACGGGCCAGTCCTTATCTCCTTCCTCATCTGCCAGATCCGGCGCCCAAACCCTGGGTTCGGAAGCACGCTCGTCGGTTTCTTCCCCCCAGGGTGAGGGATCAGTTCTTCACCTCTCGTCCTCCGAGGAGGTCGATGTGGAGACTGTTGCTGGGGATTCGCCACCCCTGTCGCCCCAGTATGAGGAGCTTTTGGAGGTGGTCACGCGGGCAGTAGATAAATTAAAAATCGACTGGCCTGCTGAAAAACAGACTGAGCCGCAGAGAAGCAAATTAGACGAACGCTTTCTGCGGCCGAAGCAACCACCTCCACGTCGGAGCCTTCCATATTTTCCCGATCTCCATGATGAGTTATCGAGATCGTGGAAACCCCCGTATTCGACCCGCCTCTTTGGCCCTGATTCACTATATTATGGCAACGTGATGGGGCTGGGAGAGCGTGGTTATAGAGCGATGCCTCGGGTTGAACAGACGCTTGCGGGCTATCTGTCACCCGGTTCGGCCTCGTCTCTAAAGGCTCCGACGTTGCCCACTAAGCCGCTTCGAGTTACATCATCGCTAGTGGGCAAAGGTTATGTGGCAGCAGGTCAGGCTGGGGCGTGCCTTCATACTATGGCAGTCCTGCAAGCTTATCAGGCTGACCTGCTGAGAGATGTCGATGAGGGGGAGGGGATTAAGTCTGAAGAGATTGAAGAACTCAGAAAGACCGCTGATCTCTCCCTCCGCGCCACTAAGGAGACCGCTCGCGCAATTGGGCGGTCTATGGCAGCTTTAGTGGCCGCGGAGAGGCATTTGTGGCTGACCCTGTCAGAAATTAAAGAACGAGACAGGGTCTGCCTCCTGGACGCCCCGCTTCAAGCCTCGGGCCTGTTCGGCGACACAGTTAATACTGTCGTCGACAGGTTCCAGGAGGCGCACAAGCAGGCGGCGGCGTTCCAGAGTTTCCTCCCTCGTCGCTCTCGTGGTGCATCTGGGCGGGAGATGACCACGCCACATACCGGCTCCTCACACCGGGAAGCGCAGAAGCAGAGCGTCGCCACTCGTGCTCCCCCACGTCGGGACCGAGGGCAACGACGCTCTGAGTCGGGGGCTTCTAGGGCGAAAGCCGATTTAAGATCTGTCATCGAAGCCCGGAAGTCCTCGACGAAAAGATCCTGACGCCAGGATCCAGAGGGTAGCCCCTGCTGGGGTAGAGCGCGGTTCACCTCATTACACGGTGCCCGTCTCACCTCAGTACCCTCAGGAGGTCGGTCTGCCAACCCTGCCAGAGTTTCAGGGCGCAGCGGCCTCCAGCGAGCGCCACTCCCAGTTACTTCCGCCCGTGAGCGTAGCGGAGCTGGGATGCTCGCCGCCCCTTCGGGGGCCTCTTACACAAGAGGTCAGTCTCGAGAGACTGATTCCCTTAGTAGATTATTTAGCAGCGTGGAAGCTACTGCCAAATGTATCTCAATGGGTCCTGCGTACAATAGAAAGAGGCTATTGCATTCAGTTCGGTCATCCACCACCGAAGTTCAACGGGGTTACACCGACTGTGGTCGGCCCCCAGCAGGCTCTGGCTATGGAACAAGAAGTGAATACCCTATTAAGGAAGGAGGCCATCGAGGTGGTCCCTCCTCTAGACAGGGAATCCGGATTTTACAGCCGGTATTTCATAGTTCCAAAGAAGGATGGGGGGTTGCGTCCGATCCTAGACTTGCGTCTCCTGAACCGCTCAGTTATGTCACTGAAGTTCAAGATGCTCACTGTCAACCAGGTTGTAGCTCAAATCAGATCCGAGGACTGGTTTGTCACAATAGATCTCAAAGACGCATACTTCCACATATCCATCCTTCCACAACACAGGAAGTTTCTGAGGTTCGCTTTCGGGGGCAAAGCTTATCAATATCGAGTACTTCCCTTTGGCCTCGCACTCTCACCCCGCACGTTCACGAAATGTATGGATGCGGCTCTGGTATCCCTCCGTATGCAGGGCATCCGCATTTTAAATTATATCGACGATTGGTTGATCCTAGCTCAATCAGAGCAGATGGCGGCTCGACATCGAGATGTCGTTCTCGCACACATGGGGGAGCTGGGTTTGAGACTAAACGCCAAGAAGAGTGTACTTTCTCCAGTTCAGAGAACCACCTATTTAGGCGTAGTGTGGAATTCGACCACGATGCAGGCACGTTTGTCTCCTGCTCGGATCGAGTCGATCCTCACATCAGTCGAGAGAGTCAAAGAAGGCCAGTCACTCACTGTCAAACAATTCCAGAGATTGTTAGGGCTGATGGCAGCTGCGTCCAACGTGATACCTTTTGGCCTGCTGTACATGAGACCCCTACAGTGGTGGCTCAAGTCCAAGGGCTTTTCCCCGAGGGGAAATCCACGTCGAGTTATCAAGGTCACGCGGCGGTGCCTTCGTGCCTTAGACATGTGGAGGAAACCTTGGTTCTTGAATCAGGGCCCGGTGCTGGGAGTTCTTTGTCGCCGTGTAACGCTAGCGACAGATGCGTCCCTCACCGGTTGGGGTGCGGTCATG
The DNA here is from genome assembly GCF_963082965.1 of Carassius carassius. Taxonomy (NCBI): domain Eukaryota; kingdom Metazoa; phylum Chordata; class Actinopteri; order Cypriniformes; family Cyprinidae; genus Carassius; species Carassius carassius. The sequence goes on from NC_081769.1 coordinate 9,883,024, forward strand.
AGCGGCCACCCTGCCCGCGGTCTGTGGAGTGGTCGCCATCTAACATGGCACATCAATTGCCTAGAGATACTAGCGGTCTATCGAGCATTGAAATATTTCCTCCCAGACCTGAGAGGTCACCATGTGTTGGTGCGCACCGACAACACATCAGTGGTCTCTTATATCAATCACCAGGGGGGTCTGCGTTCGCGCCCCTTGTACAAGCTGGCACACCAGATCCTTCTGTGGTCCCAGGGCAAGCTCCTCTCGATCAGAGCAGCGTATATTCCTGGGAGATTGAATGTGGGAGCAGACATACTGTCGAGACAGGGGCCGAGGCCCGGGGAATGGATGCTTCACCCCGAGGTGGTGAAGCAGATATGGAGAGTATTTGGTACAGCCCAGGTGGACCTCTTTGCGACTCAGGAGACATCGCAATGTCCCCTCTGGTTCTCTCTAGTTCATCCAGCTCCTCTGGGACTGGACGCTATGGTACAGACCTGGCCGAGGCTTCGTCTGTACGCTTTTCCCCCTATCGCTCTGCTCCCGGGAGTTCTGGCGAGAGTACGCCGGGACGGGGCCCGTCTACTACTAGTAGCCCCGTTCTGGCCGGGCCGAGTATGGTTCTCAGATCTAGTCTCGCTCCTCGACGGCTCTCCGTGGGAGATACCGATCAGGACAGACCTACTCTCACAGGCGCAGGGCACGATAATTCACCCTTGCCCGGAGTTGTGGAAGCTGTGGGTGTGGCCCCTGAGGGGGCACAGCTGTTAGCAGCTGGTCTCTCAACCGAGGTTGTTGAGACCCTACTCCAATCCAGAGCTCCCTCTACGAGGAAACTGTACGCCCTGAAGTGGAAGCTCTTCACTTCATGGTGCAGAGACCGCCAGCTTGACCCAGCAGACTGCCCAGTTGGTACAGTTCTGGAGTTTTTACAAGCCAGGCTCTCTGCGGGGTTATCCCACTCCACCTTAAAGGTTTACGTGGCGGCCATAGCTGCTTTCCACGTCCCTTTCAATGGTCAGTCAGTGGGTAGACACCCCCTAGTTACACGTTTCCTCCGCGGTGCGCTGAGGCTGAGACCTCCAGTACGATCCCGTGTTCCCCCCTGGGATTTGGTTGTGGTTCTAGAGGCTCTTTGTAAAGCTCCATTCGAGCCAATACAAGATATCTCAGATAGACATCTGACACTTAAAACTGCCCTATTACTGGCAATCACCTCACTAAAGAGAGTTGGAGATCTTCAGGCCCTTTCGGTGGCCCCTACCTACTTAGACTTTGCCCCTGGTATGGCCAAAGCATTCTTATACCCTCGAGCGGGTTACGTTCCGAAGGTTCCCTCTGTTACACCACAGCCTATCGTACTGCAGGCCTTCTGTCCTCCTCCCTTTCGGGAGCCAGACCAAGAGAAGCTAAACTGTATGTGTCCAGTGCGAGCACTGGACGCATACGTCCACAGAGCTGCCCTGTGGAGGAAATCAGACCAATTGCTTGTTTGCTACGGTCCTTCTAACAAGGGTTCTCCTGCCACCAAGCAGACCCTTAGTCGTTGGATAGTCGAGGCTATCAACTTCTCCTATGAGTCCTCTGGTCTTCCCCCTCCTTTGGGGGCCAAGGCTCACTCTACTCGGAGTATGGCGGCCTCCAAGGCCTTCTCAGCAGGTGTGTCCCTCTTGGACATCTGCAACGCTGCCTCCACATTTGTCCGATTTTACGATCTTGACATGCGAGCCACGCCGGGCTCTTCTGTTCTCTCGTCTTAGCTGTGCTCTTTTGACTACACACTAGGCAGGGATTTGGAAGTCTGGCAGCGTGGGCACATCGTTCCCCAAAAGCGTTTCGACGCAGCTCGAGTTCCTGAAAAGGAACGTCTCAAGGTTACGTATGTAACCCTAGTTCCTTGAAGGAACGAGACGCTGCGTCGCAGAGCCATACTCCCGGCACCCCTGCCGGCACTTGCTTCCCTACTCGAAGCTGAAGCCAGCTGCACGGCACGTGCTTTTATAGCTTCCTGGTCGCTACGTCACCCCGCCCGTGACGTCACGCCTTTCCGATGGACTGATTGCACACGATAATCAGAGTCGGTCTCGTCAGGGACGTTCCCCAAAAGCGTTTCGACGCAGCGTCTCGTTCCTTCAAGGAACTAGGGTTACATACGTAACCTTGAGACGTTTTACTGCATTGTAAAAAAACATTATATTTGATAAGACATAATCATCTTTCAGTTTGGCAAGTTTTGCACTAAACATTGAATGTAGCAGCTTTCTCTCATTGAGAGAGAAGGTTTTAAGCAGATTTGGGCTAGTTTGCTGTTCATTTGAACAGAAGCACTATTTGAACATTAGTGGTCTCAGAAACCTGTAAACTGACATTCTTGAGCATTGGAACTCTAAAATAAGTATTTGTGCATATAACTTCAAACACATTTAAATCTGTCTCACTGCATTGCAAAAAACATTTTATTTCATTACACATAAGCATCTTTCAGTTTGGCAAGTTTTGCACTAAACATTGAATGTAGCAGCTTTCTCTCATTGAGAGAGAAGCTTTTAAGCAGATTTGGGCTAGTTTGCAGTTCATTTGAAAAGAAGCACTATTTGAACATTAGTGGTCTCAGAACCTGTAAACTGACAATCTTGAGCACTGAAGCTCTAACATAAGATTTTGTGCATATGACTTCTAACACATTAAAAACTGACTCACTGTATTGCAAACAACATTTTATATCATTAGACATAAGCATCTTTCAGTTTGGCAAGTTTTGCACTAAACATTGAATGTAGCACCTTTCTCTCATTGAGAGAGAAGGTTTTAAGCAGATTTGGGCTAGTTTGCTGTTCATTTGAACAGAAGCACTATTTGAACATTAGGGTCTCAGAAACATGTAAACTGACATACTTGAGCATTGGAGCTCTAACATAAGTATTTGTGCATACAACTTCAAACACATTTAAATCTGTCTCACTGCATTGCAAATTTTTTTTATTTCATTAGACATAAGAGCATCTTTCAGTTTGGCAAGTTTTGCACTAAACATTGAATGAAGCAGCTTTCTCTCATTGAGAGAGAAGGTTTTAAGCAGATTTGGGCTAGTTTGCAGTTTATTTGAAAAGAAGCACTATTTGAACATTAGTGGTCTCAGAAACCTGTAAACTGAAATTTTTGAGCATTGGAGCTCTAACATAAGTATTTGTGCATATATCTTCAAACACATTTAAATCTGTCTCACTGCACTGCAAAAAACATTTTATTTCATTAGACATAATCATCTTTCAGTTTGGCAAGTTTTGCACTAAACATAAAATGTAGCAGCTTTCTCTCATTGAGAGAGAAGGTTTTGAGCAGATTTGGGGTAGTTTGCTGTTCATTTGAACAGAAGCACTATTTGAACATTAGTGGTCTCAGAAACCTGTAAACTGACAATCTTGAGCATTGAAGCTCTAACATAAGATTTTGTGCATATAACATCTAACACATTAAAAACTGTTTTACTGCATTGTAAAAACAATATATTTGATAAGACATAAGCATCTTTCAGTTTGGCAAGTTTTGCACTAAACATTGAATGAAGCAGCTTTCTCTCATTGAGAGAGAAGGTTTTAAGCAGATTTGGGCTAGTTTGCAGTTCATTTGAACAGAAGCACTATTTGAACATCAGTGGTCTCAGAAACCTGTAAACTGACAATCTTGAGCATTGAAGTTCTAACATAAGATTTTGTGCATATAACTTCTAACACATTAAAAGCTGTCTCACTGCATTGCAAGAAACATTTTATTTAATTAAATATAAGCATCTTTCAGTTTGTCAAGTTTTGCACTAAACATTGAATGACACAGCTTTCTCTCATTGAGAGAGAAGCTTTTAAGCAGATTTGGGCTAGTTTGCTGTTCATTTGAACAGAAGCACTATTTGAACATTAGTGGTCTCAGAAACCCGTAAACTGACATTTTTGAGCATTGGAGCTCTAACATAAGTATTTGTGCATATAACTTTAAACACATTTAAATCTGTTTCACTGCATTGCAAAAAACATTTTATTTCATTAGATATAAGCATCTTTCCGTTTGGCAAGTTTTGCACTAAACATTGAATGACACAGCTTTCTCTCATTGAGAGAGAAGGTTTTAAGCAGATTTGGGCTAGTTTGCAGTTCATTTGAACAGAAGCACTATTTGAACATTAGTGGTCTCAGAACCTGTAAACTGACAATCTTGAGCACTGAAGCTCGAACATAAGATTTTGTGCATATGACTTCTAACACATTAAAAACTGACTCACTGTATTGCAAACAACATTTTATATCATTAGACATAAGCATCTTTCAGTTTGGCAAGTTTTGCACTAAACATTGAATGTAGCACCTTTCTCTCATTGAGAGAGAAGGTTTTAAGTAGATTTGGGCTAGTTTGCAGTTCATTTGAACAGAAGCACTATTTGAACATTAGTGGTCTCAGATACCTGTACACTGACAATCTTGAGCACTGAAGCTCTAACATAAGTATTTGTGCATATAACTTCAAACACATTTAAATCTGTCTCACTGCATTGCAAAAAACATTTTATTTCATTAGACATAAGCATCTTTCAGTTTGGCAAGTTTTGCACTAAACATTGAATGAAGCAGCTTTCTCTCATTGAGAGAGAAGGTTTTAAGCAGATTTGAGCTAGTTTGCAGTTCATTTAAACAGAAGCACTATTTGAACATTAGTGGTCTCAGAAACCTGTAAACTGACAATCTTGAGCATTCAAGCTCTAAACACACGGGGCAGTTTGGGGGGTGGTCTGGCTGCAGCGAGAATTAGCCCCCTCCTCTTTCTTTCCTGTAGATCAGGATGATGGCGGTAGCGCAGGGTCCAGCACTACCTTGGGCCGGGGTCCCATGCGTTTAGGGAACTGAAACCATCTGGTGGCCGAGCGAGAACGGTGTCGAGGCTCGGGTTTCACAGGCTGGGCAGCGGTGGTAGCAGTGGGCACTTGCTTGGGAGGCTGACGAGTCGATACCTGTCTGGGGCGACTGGCAGCAGCAGATGAAGCGCGTTTTGGCAGGAAGTGTCGCATCGCCTGGGACGACTTCTGTGCCTCTGCGAAGCGTTCAGCGAACCCTTCAATCGCTGGACCAAAGAGGCCGCTGGGGGAGATCGGCGCATCCAGGAACTGGGCTCTGTCAGCATCCTTGATCTCCATGAGGTTAAGCCACAAGTGTTGCTCCAGGACGACCAGGTTAGCCATCGAGTGCCCTATGGCCTAGGCAGTGCTCTTGGTAGCACGTAGTGCTAAGTCTGTTGCACTTCTCAGCTCCCTGAGCGTGACGACATCCGGGCCAGACTCATCATTGGCGGCGAGAAGTTTGGCCTGGAAGACTTGTAGCACTGCCATGGAGTGGAGCGTCGCGGCTGCTTGCCCTGCCGATGAGTAAGCATGCCCGGCGAGCGCCGATGTCGTACGTGTTTGGATGGATGGTTGGCCTTGGCTTTCCATCCAATAGCCGTGGGCAGGCAGAGATGCACGGCCACAGACTCGTCAAGCGGCGGCAATCGCTCGTATCCTCTCTCTTCATCGCCGTCAATTGAGGTGAGGGCAGATGAAGATGAAGTACGCAAGTGCGCCGAGTAGGGGGCGCATCACGATTTTGTAAGCTTGTCGTGGACCTCCGGGAAGAACGGGGCGGTTCGCTGACGAGGGGCTTGCTGGCGACCCGGCAGAAACCATTCATCCAGACGACTACGGGCTGGTTCCTCTGGAGGCGACCATTCCAGACCCAGCTCATCCACTGCCCTGGAGAGAACGCGGATAAGTTCGGCGTCCATCCCGAGTTTCGGGCGGCTGGGTTCAGATAACATCGAGGGGGCGGGGTCCAGCGAGCCCGACAGCTCCTCAGCATCTGAAGCAGCTAGAGACATGCTGTCCTCTAGCAGTTCTTCCTCAGTCCCTCCAAACAAGACCAGATCACTCACGGCAGCAGAGGGACATTGGTCTGGCTGAATAAAGAGGACTGGGGAATCCCCTCTGGGCGGAGAAAACGATGCACGCGGGGGCTGAGCCGGCGTGAGCTTGCTTTCATCCTGTAGCTTTAATCCTCTGCCCCACCTTTTCTTCCTTGCCGGCTCGCGGGATGAAGAAAACGGAAGGGCGCTAGGAGCAAGATCGCTCTCTGAAAAGATAGCGATTCGCAAGCGCAGAGAGGCGATATTCACGTTCTCGCAATCAGAACAGGAATTCCCCGCGAGTGATGCATCAGCGTGGGGTTTCCCCAAGCACACGACACACTCGCTGTGCCGTCATCAGCGTGCAGAGGGGCTCTGCACGAGCTGCAAAGACGAGACGGCATTTGAAACAACGCCGTAAAAAAGGCTCTTTTAGAGAAATTTGCTCTTTCAATCTCTCTCTCGCCGGATGGCCGCAGGAAAGCGATGTATCTGTAGCGGGGACCGGCAGTCGCATTCCAGTGCAAGCCGTGTCAACGGCAACAGTTCAGCGGAGATCAGCAAAGCGATGTGACGTCGTCGCTGAAGGAGAAGAAATCTGAATTCCTGTGGCGAAGCGGCCAATATATAGCCAGTTCTCTAACGAGAGCTCTCTCTTACTGTGTCTTAGCTAAGACGCTACGGGAAAAGTCTCTTTTCACGATACACTGAAGCAAAAAATTATCCTTAATTTTGAATTATTGTAAAGCGCATTTGCAGCAGCACACAGCCATAGGCGAGACGGCCCGCTCGCTCATTGGCTGCTCTGCGGCAACTGCACAAGCCTATCGAGCGCAGGCTGATGCAACATCAGACCAATGAGGGCGCTCCGTGCCACTTCCCGCCGAAACGGGTGTGGCCTAGCCCTATAAAGGGAGCTCAAAAAGGCTGACTCACCTGATTTTTCATCTCTTCAGCGAAGCTCACGCATCGTTGGATCACGAGAGGAAGCAAGCGTCGTCAGATAGCATCTGGGCGGGACGAGCCATTTCTGAAGCCGCTGGCCAACGCCGCCTTCCACTGCCGATCCTGCTCCGCGTTCCGGCGCCTATATCCTTTTTGTATCCTCGTGTGTGTTCGCCCTGCGACACACACTCGTAAAAGAGATGCGTCTTTTTAAAGATGCCCTCGTGCGGCTCGTGCAGAGCCCCGCTCAGCGAAGGAGACTGTCACGTCATCTGTGTCTCCTGCCCGGGTGAGGATCATGCAGCGCTCGCACTCGCTGACAGCGGCTGCCCTCACTGTGGCCGAGCTCCGCTGTGGCCGAGCTCCGCTGTGGCCGAGCTCTCACCCAAGCGCGCCGCTGTTTTTGTTCCAGGAATTGTGACTGTCTCAGCGTTTTCTGCAACGCGCAAGCCTGTACAGTTGCACGCTTGCCTGCACACAAAAGCCGTTATCACGGCTACCCAGATATTTCCCGAAAAGAGTGTAATTTCTGGTGTCCCGGCCACGGCCGATGGTGCTATAAATGTAGTGACGATGCCCACTGCTCAGTGCCCATCTCCACATATAAGCACAGCCCTTCACACAGGGCTCGCGCCCATAAGAGCGACTCAGGTCGATCGCGCGCACTACATAGTAAACGTGCCCACTCCTCAGTGCCCACAAACACTATGTCACACACGGCGTGTGGTTTCTGTAAAAATAAAACCCGTGCACGTGCGTTCTGCCCAGGCAGACAGCGAGTCGAAAGCAGTAAATGTGCACGCTTACAGCCCACAATTACTCACAGACAGCACGAGTCCCACAGGACCCGCTCAGCCCTCCCTCACTCGGTTAAGCGCCGTGGCGGGGTCGAGGAAGAGCGATCTGCCCGCTGTTACCAGCGCGCTCCCCGCCTCAAATGTCACAGGCATAACGCCCATGTTACAGCACATCGAAGCGCTGCCGTTGCCCAGCCAACAGAGCGCGCTTCGCATCCAACCCTTAGCCATTCATGCAGATGCATGGTCAGCGCTTCCAGGGGTTTCGGGTTGGGTGCTAGACATTATAAAGAGAGGCTACTCGCTACAGTTTTTTCGACGCCCTCCGCGCTTTTTAGCGCGTGTCGAAACTATGGTCAAAACAGAAGTAGCACACCTACTTCGGGCGGAAATATCAAAACTGTTGAGCAAAGGGGCTGTGGAGCCTGTATCTCAAGCTCAAAGCGAAGGGGGGCTGTACAGCAGATACTTTCTAGTGCCCAAGAAAGACGGGGGTCTCAGGCCCATACTGGATCTAAGACAGCTGAACAAGGCATTGGTGAAACACAGTTTCAAAATGCTTACGACCAGGAAACTTCTCGCGCATATTCGCAGAGGAGAATGGTTCATGTTGATGGATCTGAAGGACGCGTATTTTCAAATACAGATAGCGTCATGTCACAGGCGATACTTGAGATTCGCCTTCAAGGGCCAGACATACCAGTATACAGTCCTGCCGTTCGGCTTGTCCACGGCTCCTCGTACGTTTACGAGGTGCATGGACGCAGCGCTTGCTCCTCTCAGACTCAGAGGCATGCAAGTGCTGAACTATTTGGTCGACTGGCTGATTCTGGCTCAATCACGATCAGAGCTCGTGGAACACGGGGCCATTTTACTCGATCACAGCGCTGTCGCCACAGCGCGCGTTGGGCATTCAGCGCGCAGCGAGCTCTCTCCGCTGCGGCGCGACCTTCTCGCTCAGAGATTTTCAGAAGATGCTAGGTCTCATGGCCTCAGCATCTCCAGTTCTTCAGTTGGGCTTGCTCCGCATGCCCCTTGCAGTTCTGGCTGAAAGCGCGAGTACCGCGCAGAGCGTGGATATCTGGTCAGTTGCGTCTCAAGGTCAATCAGAGCTGTGTTACAGCGAACGACTGGTACCAATCAGGTGTAAGCCTGGGGACTTCCTCGAAAGTGAAAATGGTGTCGACGGACGCCTCCACTTCGGGATGGGGAGCGCTGCTCGAGGGCAGACCATTCTTTGGCCTGTGGTCAGAACGGGAAAAGCTCCAACATATCAACTGTCTGGAAATGCTGGCAGTAGAGAACGCACTGACGCGCTTTTGTCCCCGAATCAAGGGCCACCACGTCTTAGTCCGTTCGGACAACATGTCTGTGGTGTCCTACATAAATCGCCAGGGTGGTCTCAGGTCCCGAAACCTGTACAGGTTGGCAGAACGCCTCCTGGTTTGGGCTCAGAGCAACTTGCGCTCGCTGAGAGCAGTTCATGTGTCTGGGCTACAGAATCTGGGTCCAGACAGACTGTCCAGGAACAACATTCCCACGGGCGAATGGTCTCTACACCCACAGACAGTCCAGCTGCTGTGGGAGAGATTTGGCAGGGAGGAAGTGGACCTCTTCGCGTCCCACGAAAACGCTCACTGCCCCACGTTCTTTTCCAAGAACGAAAGCGTGCTGTCACAAAGGTGACCATGCTGCCCGCTCTATGCTTTTCCCCCCGTCTCCATTCTTTTCGCAGGTGATAGAACGGGTGAGGGAAACAAGATGCTCAGTACTGCTTGTAGCACCACTTTGGAAGAACCAACCATGGTTTCCAGATTTGATGCAGTTAGCAGACACTGCCCCGTGGCCAGTGCCGTTGAGGAGGGACCTCCTCTCCCAGGCCAGGGGCTCGATTTGGCACCCTCAACCGGAGTTGTGGTCCCTCCATGTGTGGGCGCTCAACGGTTACCCGCTGATCTCTCAGTGGGAGTGCTAAATACTATCACTCAGGCTAGAGCTCCGTCGACTCGACGGCTATATGCCTCGAAGTGGTCAGTATTCTCCAGCTGGTGCACAGCTCGGGGACGTTCACCCCTTAGTTGTGAGGTGACGGAGGTTCTCTCCTTCCTACAGAAGCTGTTGGATAAGGGCAGAGCCCCCTTATTTTTTTACCCCTTAAAGTTTATGTGGCGGCTATCGCAGCGTTTTCTGAGACAACGCTTGGTCAGTCAATAGGAAGGAACGATTTGGTCATCCACTTCCTTAGAGGAGCTAGGAGGCTGAATCCTCCCAGACCTCCGTCAGTCCCTGTATGGGACCTCTCAACGGTTTTGGAGGCCATGAAAGGTTCCCCTTTCGAGCCTATCCGAACGATTAGCCTCAAACATCTGTCATTCAAGACTGTTCTTGTTGGCTCTCGCTTCAGTGAAGCGTGTGGGTGACACGCGGCGCTTTACATTGGGTTCCCGTAGCGTCTTATCTAAGACGCAGTACGAGAGAGCTCTCGTAAGAGAACGCACTCTCTAGAAGAGGGAACGAGTACTGCGTTCTCTGCCGTGTGTACGATTCACTCTGGTTCGCTTCGGCGATGAAATAAATCAGGTGAGTCAGCCTTTTCGAGCTCCCTTTATAGGGCTAGGCCACACCCATTTCGGCGGGAAGTGGAATGGAGGATGCGAGCGCCCTCATTGGTCTGATGTTGCATCAGCCTGCGATCGATAGGCTTGTGCAGTTGCCACAGAGCAGCCAATGAGCGAGCGAGCCATCTCGCCTATGGCTGTGTGCTGCTGCAAATGCGCTTTACAAAAAATTCGAAATTAAGGATCATTTTTTGCTTCAGTGTATCGTGAAAAGAGACTTTTCCCGTAGCGTCTTAGCTAAGACGCAGTACTCGTTCCCTCTTCTAGAGAGAACCGAGGTTACGTTAGTAACCGAGTACGATTCCTCGCCCATTTTGGCGGGCTTTGGCAGTCTCCGCTGCCATAGGTTCGTGCAGCACCAATGGCCGTGCAGTTTCACTGCGTGATTGAATAAGGCTCCAGTTTAGGAGAAAAAAGGAGTTTTTCCCATAAGCGTCTTCCATGCTGTGACGCTGGACTATGAAGGACAGGAGGCAAAAGCAAGTTAACAGAGTTTATTATAAGATTTGAGATGATGGTAGGTTGGAGAATGACTCAGGAACCGCGATGGCAGCACAGACTGGTGAGTAGGTGAATTGAGTGCGCTGATGATGATGACGGCGGTGGTAAATCCCAGTGAGGTGATGATAATCCGTGAGCGAAGGTAATGATCCAACAGAAACCGAACAGGAGACAAAGCAAGGCAGGAACACATGAATCAGACATCAGACACGGACGACCTCAAACAACGATCTGACAAACAGGAGACGAAAGACAGGGCGTTACATAGGCAGTTGGAATGAGATGATCAGCGGCAACACCCACATGAACCAATCAACATGACGTAACATGAATACAGCTGGAGACGGTGCATTCACGAACCGTGACAGTACCCCTCCTCCTAAGAACGCCTCCAGGCGTCCCCAGAATCTCTTACCTGTCGATTGTAATCATCGATAAGGGAGTGATCCAGGATGTCCCTAGCAGGTACCCAACTTCTCTCCTCTGGACCGTAACCCTCCCAGTCCACCAAGTACTGAAATCCGCGTCCCCTCCTTCTAGAGTCCAGAATGCGATTAACCAAATAGGTGGTCTCCCCATCTACGAGACCCGGCGGGGGAGGGACCGGGGTAGGCGGATTAATGGGAGAATGAAATACGGGCTTAATCTTGGACACATGAAAGGCGGGATGAATTCTCCTGTACATAGGAGGGAGTTTAAGGCGGACTGCCACCGGACTAATGATCTTGGTGACAGTAAACGGGCCAATAAATTTGGGAGCCAATTTATTAGATACGGAACGGAGAGGAATATTCTTGGTAGAAAGCCACACTTTTTGACCCACGACGTATACGGGAGGCCTAGACCGGTGGCGATCGGCCTTGGCCTTGGTGCGCGCCCCCACTTGGAGTAGAGTCTCACGGGCTCTGGTCCAAGTGCGGTGACACCTCTGGACGAAGGCGTGAGCGGAGGGGACCGCAACTTCGGATTCCATACTGGGAAAAATAGGTGGCTGGTAACCTACACTACACTCAAAAGGAGCTAGGCCCGTAGCTGATACTGGTAAGGTATTGTGGGCGTACTCCACCATAGACAATTGTTGGCTCCAGGAGGAAGGATTCTTGGAGACCAAACATCGCAACACCCTTTCCAAATCTTGGTTGGCTCTCTCGGTTTGACCATTGCTCTGGGGGTGAAACCCTGAGGACAGACTTACAGTCGCTCCCAGTAGTCTACAGAATTCTCACCAAAATTTAGACACAAATTGGGGTCCCCTGTCGGAAACCACGTCTATCGGGAGGCCGTGTAAACAAAAGACGTGGTCTACGACGGTCAACGCTGTCAACTTGGCTGAGGGTAATTTGGGCAAGGGAATAAAGTGGGCTGCCTTCGAGAACCGGTCCACCACGGTTAAAACTACCGTGTTGCCCTGGAAGGGCGGTAATAAAATCAAGAGCGATGTGGGACCAGGGTCTCGAAGGGACCGGCAGCGGTTGGAGTAACCCATCCAGGGGCTGATTGGAAGTCTTACCAGTGGCACAAACCGAGCAAGCCAAAACAAAACTGTGAATGTCGCGAGCCATAAGTGGCCACCAGAATCGTTGCTTGACTAAAAATCTAGTACGGTTAACCCCTGGATGGCAAGCTACATTCGAGCAATGTCCCCACTGGATAACGTTGGACCTTAATCCCTCCTGCACAAATAAACGGTTCGGTGGGCACCCGGGCGGAGGCGTTACCCCTTCTAAGGCCGTTCTGACCTTCGATTCGATCTCCCACGTGAGAGTGGAGACCACTAATGTCTCAGGAAAAATACACTCGGGAGTAGACAGGCGTACGGAATGGTCAAAAATACGTGACAAGGAATCGGGTTTGATGTTCTTGGAACCCGGGCGGTACGAAATAGTAAAGTCAAAACGTCCGAAAAAAAGTGCCCATCGAGCCTGCCTGGAGTTCAACCTTTTGGCGGTGCTAATGTACTCTAAATTCTTGTGGTCAGTCCATACTATAAAAGGAACCCCCGATCCTTCTAACCAGTGTCGCCATTCCTCCAATGCCATCTTAACTGCCAACAATTCTCGGTTACCAATATCGTAATTTCGTTCTGCCAGAGATAGACGATATGAAAAATACGCGCAAGGGTGGACCTTGTTGTCTAAGGGAGAACGTTGAGATAACACCGCTCCTACCCCCACCGCGTCGACCTCCACCACGAACTGACGTGTAGGGTCAGGGGTAATCAGAATAGGGGCTGAAATGAAACGGCTCTTCAGTTTGGTAAACACAGCCTCAGCTGTGTCTGACCACCTGAACGCAGTCTTGGCGGAGGTCAAGGCGGTCAGAGGTGCGGCTAGTTGGCTGAAGTTGCGAATGAAACGCCGGTAGAAGTTAGCGAACCCCAGAAACCTCTGTAGGGCCTTACGGGAATCTGGTCTTGGCCATTCTACCACAGCCTTAACTTTCTCGGGATCCATGCGTATTCCCTCAGTCGACACGATATACCCCAAAAATGGAATTGACTCTGCATGAAACTCGCATTTCTCCGCCTTGACAAAAAGCCCATTCTCTTCCTGGAGAGAGGAAGAAAAAATCAATATGTCGTCCAGGTAGACATAAATGAACTGATCGATCATATCTCGCAGCACGTCGTTGACGAGTGCCTGGAAGACCGCTGGGGAGTTGGAGAGCCCGAAGGGCATCACCAAATATTCAAAGTGCCCTCTGGGGGTGTTAAAAGCAGTCTTCCATTCATCCCCCTCCCTGATCCGAACGAAATGATATGCATTGCGTAAGTCCAGTTTTGTGAAAATTGACGCTCCCTGCAACCTCTCAAAGGCCGAAGACATCAACAGCAAAGGATAAGTATTCTTTACCGTGATGTTGTTCAGTCCTCGGTAATCAATGCAAGGTCGCAGTGATCCGTCCTTCTTTCCCACAAAAAAGAACCCCGCCCCCGCAGGAGAAGAGGAAAGGCGGATGAATTTAGAAGCTAGAGAATCAGAAATATATTTCTCCATAGCCTCCCTCTCTGGAACAGAAAGTGAATAAAGTTTGCCCTTAGGCGGAGACTTACCTGATAGTAAATCTATGGCACAGTCGTAAGGACGATGCGGTGGAAGAGAAGCAGCACGAGACTTACTGAACACTTCCTTCAGATGGAGGTACTCAGCGGGCACGTTAGACAAATCCACCGCCTCCTCCTGTAACACAGACACAGACACAGACGGACAGGCAGACACTAAACAAGACTCATGACACTTTTTACACAAAGACAAAATGGAATTAGAGGACCAGTCAATACTAGGGTTATGGAGGAGGAGCCATGGGTGACCGAGGACAATGGGTGCCAGGGGAGAGTCAAGGATGTGAAAAGAGATGGTCTCGGAGTGATTGCCAGATGGGATGAGTGTAATGTTTTCAGTAATGTATGAGATGGTGGGGAGTTGCTGTCCAGTGAGGGCGTGAACCGTGATGTGGTGCGGAAGGGGTCTGAGGGGAATGTGGAGTTTGTGAGCTAATGTGCTGTCCATCAATGTTACCTTCTGCCCCAGAGTCCAGTAGTGCTTGACAGTGGTGTGTCTGTGCTGACCACCGCAGCCTTACCGGGAGGAGCGTAGATGATGATAGTGATGATGATGATGAGGTCTTCTCGGCGGAGATCCCACCCGATAGTAGCCTCATACGTACTACCGGGCCTGGCCTTTTACCGGACAGGCATGGGCTTGATGTCCGGCTCCCCGCTGTAAAGGCATAGGCCCAGGGACCTCCGCCTCTCCTTCTCCTCCTGGGAAAGCCGAGCTCGCCCTACCTGCATGGGCTCGTGATCCTAGACGGGGCTGGCCACGTCCCCGCCGCTGAATCGCACGTCTGCTGGTCCCCTGGATGTGGTGCTGAGTAGACCCCTCCTCTCCATCCGTGTCAGACGTGCATCGACCCGTAGCGCCAGCTCGATAAGTCCATTGAGGGATGGGGGAAGATCCAGGGCGTAGATCTCCCTCTGGACGGGGTCAGCCAGCCCATGCAGGAACATGTCCCACTGCGCCTCCTCGTTCCAATGGCACTCCACCGCCAGGGTCCGGAACTCGATCGAATAGTCCGAGACGGATCTCTTGTGCTGGCGTAACTCCGCCAGCTTCCTGGCCGCCTCCCGTCCTGCGGCGGCCCGATCAAAGACCCGCCTCATCTCGGCGGAGAGCACCTGAAACGAGGCGCAACATGGATCCTGGTTTTCCCACACCGCTGTTCCCCACAATGCCACCCTCCCAGAAAGCAGGGTTAGAACAAAGGCCACCTTGGCCCTCTCGTTGGCGAAGGTTCTGGGCTGGAGGGAGAAGTGCATATCACAGTGGTTTAGAAAGGCTCTGCAAAAGTTGGGCTCACCCGAGTACGCCTCCGGAATCGGGAGGCGTGGTTCCGGCTGGGAGGGGGCCTCAGCTGGTGCTGGTGGAACAGGCGGTGTGAGTGGCGCAGTGGGAGCTCATAGTAGCTGGAACTGTTGGGTGAGCTCGGACACCTGCGTCACCAAATGATGAGATTTGCAAAGCCTTTGCAATTTGACGTTGAGGAACATTGTTTTTAAAGTTTTCCACAATTTTTTTACGCAGTCTTTCACAGATTGGAGAGCCTCTGCCCATCTTTACTTCTCAGAGACTCTGCTTCTCTAAGACAAAGCTTTTATAGCTAATCATGTTACAGACCTGATATCAATTAACTTAATTAATCACTAGATGTTCTCCCAGCTGAATCTTTTCAAAACTGCTTGCTTTTTTAGCCATTTGTTGCCCCCGTGCCAACTTTTTTGAGACCTGTAGCAGGCATTAAATTTTAAATGAGCTAATTAAGTGGATAAAAGTGTAAAATGTCTCAGTTTAAACATTTGCTACGTTATCTATGTTCTAATTTCTGATTCTGATCTTTCTGATTCTGATTCTGATTGTGATTCTAGTTTTCATTTTATTAAAATTTAAAAAACGTCCCAACTTTTCCGGAATTCGGGTTGTAGAACTGTTTCATCAGCTCCTGTGGCAGATTGTTGGTGGGAGGAGTGTGGCCCAGATCAGTCGAGTGACATGTGGCCCAAATCAGGCTAAGATCTGGCAGCATATTACGTGACCCATGATAAACAAGATAAATACAATATTGCATGATAATGGTTAAATGATCATATAAATTTTGATGAAATTGGATTTTTGTGGTACTGCTCTTTGACATAATAAATTATAATTAATATTATAATTAAGTTACATGTGTCTATCTGTTACGTTTCTCTTATACACTGTTTACTTTATACACTCACTCTTTACTTGTTGATTTTTTCTTTATAAAAAACAAATAGAAAAATCAATGCAATCATTTTTTTTTTATTGCACAGTTACATGATTTCTATTCAGTTTAATGTACTTTATTGGCATAGTTTGTGTGTACATTAAGACAGCAAGCAGTTTTGACCCAGAACCGGCCCACATCTGGCTCACATGGATTTTACGCTGGCCAGATGTGTGCCAGATCTGGGGCAACACTATGTTGCTGTCTGGGTTAAAGCATGTCACAAAGTGAATAATGGTGATTATTGTAATACACAATGCAATTATATGAAATATTAAGATTCTGTAATTGGGTCTGGGCTATATAAGGCTCAGGTTTGGCTCAGATTTGGGGATTCTGGTTTACTTAAGGCTAAAAATTGGCCCCAATAATAAAACCTGTTTTGGCCCAGTTCAGGACCAGATGATTAACTGTCTGAGATTCAGGCCAGTTTAGGGCCCATGTTTGGCCCTTGTCTTTAATCCAGTTCTGGGCCAATACAGGGCTGTCATGTTGTGCAGCACTTGGGCTGAAGGAAAAGTGATTGTTTGGCCTGGGTCTGGGCCAGAAGACATTTGCTATGCGGGATGTAATGCAGTCCCATGTTGACTGTCATCAACAGACCTGTTTGCTCTGTAGGCAAACTGCAGGGGGTCCAGTAATGGTCCAGTGATGTCCTTCAGATAAGCCAAAACTAGTCTTTCAAATGACTTCATGACAACAGACTTTACATTTTTCCCCCTTCCTGTAAGCATCGTCTTTGGCCTGATGGTGCTTGCTTAGTTTTGCAATGAACCATGGTTTGTACCGTATTTTTCGGACTATAAGTCTCACCTGAGTATAAGTAGCATCAGTCTAAAAATACGTCATGATGAGGAAAAAAACATATATAAGTCGCACTGGACTATAAGTCGCATTCATTTAGAACCAAGAGAAAACATTACCATCTACAGCCGCGAGAGGGTGCTCTATGCTGCTTAGTGTAGACTACAGGAGCACTGAGCAGCATAGAGCGCCCTTTCGCGGCTGTAGATGGTAATGTTTTCTCTTAATTCATTTTTAGTTCATTTCTCTTGGTTCATGTCAAATTAATTTGGATAAATAAGTCGCACCTGACTAAATAATGTGCAAATAAATGCACAGACACTATTTAACTGAACAGAGATGACATAACTGAATCCAATGATGAACTGCCTTTAACTATCATTTTTGCATTATTGACACTTTTTCCTAATGAATGTTGTTCAGTTGCTTTGACGCAATGTATTTTGTTTAAAGCGCTATATAAATAAAGGTGACATTGACCTGACTATAAGTCGCAGGACCAGCCAAACTATGCAAAAAAGTGCGACTTATAGTCCGGAAAATACGGTAATTGTTGTAAGTTAAATAAGTCCTGGTAGGAAGTCACATATCTTAACAGAAACTGATATATAATGTTACAGTCTCTGTGAGCTTGTTCAGAACGGTGGCAGCAGCTTAAAAAAAAACTACAATCAGTAGGTCAAAACAGGCTTGTAAATCCTGCTCTGCTTCATTAGTCTATCTTTTTACAGTCCTTAATACAGGTTTAGCTGAATTCAGTTTCTGCCTGTTGGTCGGTATAAGACCTACAGGCAGTAAGTATCAGATTTCCCCAAAGCTGCGTGTGGAACAGAGTGATATGAATACTTTATTTTGTTGTAACAGTGATACAATATATCATTGTCTCTGGTGGAACATGTGT
Source organism: Carassius carassius (assembly GCF_963082965.1). Taxonomy (NCBI): domain Eukaryota; kingdom Metazoa; phylum Chordata; class Actinopteri; order Cypriniformes; family Cyprinidae; genus Carassius; species Carassius carassius. The sequence goes on from NC_081769.1 coordinate 9,900,798, forward strand.
TGTGCTGTCTGTATTTTGACAGTTCACAGGAGAAATTGGCTTTATTAAAAGTCCCCAAGAATGATTAAAACAGAGTCTGGGTGGTGTTGTTCTGTGTCTGTGATTTGATCAGCTAGTTTTTGTAAAGCTGAGTTTCACATGTGCTTGCGGAGGAATGTAAAAACTCACGGAACGAGCAAAACTCTCGCAGTGAATAGAATGGTTTCAGCACATTCACAGACAGCGCACATCTTCTTTAATACTGTTACATCTGTACACCACCTTTTGTTGATGTAAAAACATGTCCCGTCGCAGTGCAATTACCATGTTGATTCTGCGTTGCAATCTGCTCTAAACAGCTGAAATCCAGGCAGATGGAGTGCCCTGTCTGCAATGGCGTCATTCAGCCAGGTTTCCGTGAAACACAGAGCAGCAGAGTTTGAAAAATTCTTGTTAGTCCTAGAAAGCAGAAGAAATTTGTCTGTTTCATTGAGTAGAGAGCGAAGATTCACCTGATGGACGCTAGGCAACAGCGTTCAGTAAAATGTCTGAATAGTTTAAATCTTGGGAGACTGAAGATTCTGTGGTGTGTTCTGCCGAATGTTCAGCAGTTCGTCCCTGGTAAAACTGATTGTGTTTAATAAACAAAAAACAGGAAAAACTAAAAAAAACTGTAAAAACACTGGAGAGCCAAGCACTGAGGCTGCCGTGTGCATCGCCATTGCAATCTTTTTCATATTTTCATGAAAATAATCACTGGGTGTAGAAAAAGGTGGATACATTAAAAAAAGAATCCAGAAACATCCATCCAAAGAGACTATCTACTTCCTTTAGAGGCCATCTAAGTGAGAAGACATTGCTGCATTTTTTAAAAAATTGGTTTTGTTAGTCAGTCAGTATGGTATCCCAGGTCCACTGTATTAAAGTGGTAATTAAAATACAGCTTCATGCTTTAAGCCATTTATATATATCTACAGAACAAGACAGCATTTGAACAATTTAGGAAATATCTATGTTGACTCTAATTTTTCTCCAAATGAATTTTTTCTACAAAAAGCATATTTTCAGCTCATGAAGACATTATATTTACCAGCTCTTAAACTGATTATGGGCTTCAGTGCTTCAACAGTGGACATGAAAGCTGATAATTTGAAAAATATTTTTTTTTGTCCCCATCAGAGTTCATTTGTAAGTCCTTAGACTAAGCCTTTTTTTTTAGATTATATTTATAAATGACAGGTTGTCTTTGAAGAAGAAAAATGGTTACTGACTGTGTATATTTCTCTTGTAATTTTTGCAAAGCTCACCAGTATCTGACAGCCACCTTAACAACCAAACAAAGAAGCTGGGTGAGGGAAGAAATCTATCCTGACATTTGGAAGAAAGCTGAATCTAGAAGCTGTCTAGGGAGATGGGGGTGAAGGTAGTACAGAGGAAGGAGAAGGGGAAGTACTGCATGGAAAAGACAAGAGAGTTTAATCTAAGCCTGTAATGTAAAAAAGCTCATAGCTGTGGTTAGTTTTATTCTGGTGACCAGAACAAAACACAAAACAGCCGTGGATCATCCAGGTAACAACACCGTATTAGGAATCAAGCTTACAGTATGTAAACTTTTGAACAGGGTACACACTATATATACATTATTATTAAGTCACAAGGATTTTCCAACCACTCCCAAGAAAGTCAGACTTTTACTATCTGAACAGACTGTTTATATAGAAGCTTATATATACTAGATTACAGTATGCTCATTCCTTAATGAATGCAGGAAGAAAATCTCTGCAAATGATCCAGAATGGTGTTGGTAAGTCCTTTAACTAACCCAAGAGTACTTATTACATCTCTCTTTGTGTTGCTTCACTGGCTGGTGGTACCCCAAGTTCAAGTCATAGATGCTTGTGTACAGACCATCCACTGGCTCTGTACCCTCCTACCTCCTCTCACTTGCAAATCTACATTGCCTCCAGAAATCTGCACCCATTGAGTGAGTTGTGCCTCATGGTATCAAAACAAATTGGCACAAAATTACTCTCCCAAATTTTCATATTCAGTGTATTTATTTGTTTATTTTTTTTATTCCAGCTCCTGCAAGACTATACGTAGCCACAGTTTGCTGTGTCATTGTCCTAATGGACCACTTGCTCTTTGTCTTATTTGATGCACATCTACTGTGTGCATGGCAGCTTGCTTTATAATAATACTGTATACTGTGTTGTTTTTAAATGTGTACATGTTTCCTGCCTACAAATCAAAGAAGTACTGCCCATTGCCATTTACATCTCAAAATGAATCCTTCACCATAAGAAATTAATTAGGTCCCATGAGAACGCATGAACTATAAATCTCAGTGTGGTTTTGTTCAATTAAAATCCCCCCAAAATGTATCTTTACACATAATGTTTAAGGTTTGACATTGCCAATGTGTGTGCTACGTGACCATGACAAACACAACAGCAAAAATTAGATTTGAAAGCTCCAGCACAAGGGAAGGACAGATGTTGATGTTTGTGATACTAATATAGTGTTCTGTTGAGAATGGTGGTATAAACTACAAAACTGGAAAATGAAAGTTTCAACCTCTTACAGAGGAAAGAAAATAATGCAAGGCTGAAACATCTTAAGGATCAGTATATGATGGCAATTTTTTTGATGAACCAACAAAACCTGGCGCATCATCTTGACAGGAAACGCTTTCCACCCCTACATCCCTTTCTGTCTGGCCTTTCTCTCTGTCTTTCTCTCTCACATTTGCTTTCTCCCTTGCTGCTTGCCTCAATCCAGACCCTCCCTCTCCCCCCTTTCTCTCTCTCTCTCTCTCTCCCTTGCACATACATACTCACACACATACACTGCTTCCTTTCACTCTCACTCTGACAGTCTGCAGTTCAATATGTTGCCTGAGCAATGCTGCGCACCACAGTGGAAGCCATCCTGCCGGTGTGCCGGCCGCACACCACAGCCCGAGCATCAGTGCTCCATTTGAAGGACCTGTGTGAAGAGGAGCGTGACCCTCACAAACCCCAGCCACCGCCCAACAGAGAGGAACACAACGGCAGCTCCATGTGGAGGGAGGCCATGCGTAAGAGGAGATACTTGCTGGAGAGGGGCTCCCGGACAGGAGGAGATGTAACAGGAGGAGGAGGTGTGCGTGGCCAGAGACAGAGGTCCCCAGACTGGCTGTATGATTCATACTATCGTATGAGCCAGCAGCATCCACTTATTGTTTTTCTGCTCCTCATTGTGATGGGTGCCTGCCTGGCTCTGTTGGCTGTTTTCTTCGCCTCTGGGCTGGTGAGTGTTTGGAAACTGGGGGGAAGGTAACTGGGGAAAAAGCAGAAAGGGATGGGAAACAATGTTTGGGTTGGAAGAGGGAGAAAGCTCTGTTACTATACTGCGCAAGTGACACAGGAAAATGTAAATGTAACTTATTTCTTAATGATTATTTATTTAAGGGTCTTTAAAACAACAAGCTATACAAGCCAACACCTGGATTTTTATTGCACTACAGTATGTGTATCAGAAAATCAATTTCTGTGTCCAAAACCCTAACACTTTAGAGGAAGTATCTGCCAGTTGGCACTGTTTGTATTGATTGCAGCAACCATATGTCTTTGTTTACCTTATGTAGTATGTAATCACTCTCTTCAAAGCATCATTTTTGTGATTCATGTTAAAGTGATAAAGAAGCAGCAGAGAATAATCGATATGGAAGGAAAGGGAGTGCATTTGGAAAAACAACAGACATCGTCATGGGTAATTAAGCATAACAGATTAAGTAGAAACTATTAACCTGCCAGCAGTTACTTTTATTTTTGACTCCTATTAAATTTTGCTCGGCTGGAGCAAAATGAAAATCTTTGTGAATTTAAACTTATTGTTAATAACATTGTGTATTGCCCATTAGCTGTGGAATTTATATTATATGAAAAAAAATAGTTCTAATAAACTCTGTAAATTTAAGTATAGAGCATAGTTTATGTATGTTTTTATTTATTTATTTTGCTGACTTTCATTTCAAAATGAACATCCTGGTAATCACATGTTCAGGTTTTGTGCTGATACTTCATAATAGTACCACAGATTCAAAAGTTTGAAATTCTACAAGATTCTATATGTGCCATTTGTAAATGAAGCTTAAGGAGAAACAGAATCTGTTGGACGTGTTGTCATGATGTCTGAATTAGAGTTTTGTACATATATTGCTGGCTCACATGTTGAGACAGTTTACACTTTCCCAGAAGTTGAGGTATTTTCACCATCATTTGCGTAAAATGAAGAAGTCACACTGACAGGATACATAAGCAGGTTGCTGCCATGCTATTTGAAATTTGTTTGCTTTTTCTCTTAAATTTAAAGCCAGGAATATACAGGGAAATGTAAGTGGTATATATTTCACCTGATTAATTCAGCTCTAATGCATTAGGGAAATCAGGGAGTGAATAAGTAAGTGACATTTCACAGTATGACATCAACCCCATGTGTAGATACACACTCTCAATGCATGCACTACTTTCTTTCTTGTCTTTTGACTGCCTGACCTAAATCTCACATCACAGTGGCTGTTGAGCCTGCCTTGGATTGGTGCAATGCTCTCTGTGACTCCCATGGTTGCACACATCACATTGATTGTGAAAAAAGCCTTGGAGCATGATTGCACTCTCAGGGCATATTTTTTTATCTATTTTATTTTATGATCATACTCTGAATCCCTGACGATTTGCTCCCCCTATGACCTGTTTTCACTCAGCCTCACACATCCGATAAGTGGCTGCAGGACTAACGTTCCCCCTACATGCTTTGTTGAATTTAGTAGAAGATTGTTCTTGTGGGTTTTGCCAGTTGCAGGCTTGCTCTGTGTTCTCTGTGACAAAATAGATAGAAAAGCATTACCATAACATCTTGATGTTGTAATAGTCTTTGGTAGTTTTCCCATGCTATTAGTGGTTTTGTGTGTTCCAGCAATTAATTCTTCAATGTTGAATTTGGCGGCAACAGTGGGGATTACAGAAAAGAGAAGCAAATGTTATGTCTGTGAAAAAGCCAGATGAGATGCCATCAAAATATGACACCATGACTTTTAACAAAGCATTTTGTAGCACTTTTTAGAAGAGTGTGGATAGAGAGGTGACAGCAGAGGTTTAGTGTTGCTCTTAAGTGAGAAAATAATTGCACAAAATGTAGCTGATAATCAGGCTGTGTCTTGTTGTCTTACTTTGTGGCTGTAATTATAGTGCTATGGGGTGACAAGGCTTTTCACAGGCATCATGGGCTCTTTAAACACTGAAACCATAAGAGGCACCTTATTGGAGCTTGAATCAAAGCCTATAGAGCGACGGGGTCTCGAGCTGCGTTGCTGACGCTGTTGCGATGAAGCAGCAGGAGGCGGGGGGCGTGGCTGAGAGCTTTGCGGGGCCGGTCTAGCACGACTCGCTGCAGAACCGGAGCGCTTCGGGAGGAAGTGCTTGAAAGCTTGCAACGCTTTCTGGTCCTCGAACGAATCTCTCAACAAACTCGTTGACAGACGATCCGAAGAGGCCTGCGGGAGTATCTCTGCCATGTCTGATAGCGTCAGCCATAGATGCCTCTCAGCCACAGTAGCGGAAGCCATAACTCATCCCATGGCCTGTGCAGCGGACTTAGTAGCGCGGAGAGAGAGATCCGAAGCACTCCTCAAATCCGCTAGACAGATAGTTTCAGGTCCCATCTCATCCAGCTTACGGAGGAGATCACCCTGGAAAATCTGCAGCGTGGCCATGGTGTGTAACGCAGACGCAGCCTGCCCAGCAGCAGAAAAGATCCGCTCGAGCAGAGATGACGTCATGTGGCAGGCTTTCGATGGCAACACCGCTTTCGTCCGCCGTCCAGCAGAGGGCGGGCAAAGGTGCGTCACTATCGCCTGTTCCACCGGCGGAAGTGACTGGTAGCCTCTGTTTTTAGCATCATCCAGTGCGGAGAATGCTGGCGAAACAGACGAATGAGTTCGCGCTGAGTATGGAGCGTTCCAAGCTTTCGCCACCTCTTCATGAAGCTCAGGAAGAAACGGGGCGGGCTTTGAGCTAGGAGAAGTACGCTCATCCGGAAGAAAGCTACCATCCAGCCGGGAACGAGAGGGGGGCGCTGGTGCAGACCACTCGAGGCCGAGGCTCGTCGCGGCCTGCATGAGCACTCGCATCAGCTCCTTCTCGATATCAGCCTGTCTGCTGGGCTTCTGAGCAGAAGGGGCGAGATCCCCGGAGCTCGTCCAACCTTCACTGCCCGAAGCTAGCAGAGAGCATGTGTCCTCTTCCCCCGACGCGGCCCTGAGATCCACTTCCTCGGAAGACGTGGCAGCAGACAGCGGGCGCTGACCATCGGGAAGTGATGCAGGGGAGGCCGGTGAAGCAGGGAGAACCGGCGAGCTCGGTTGAGCTGGAGACGGTTCCGGAATTCGCTGGGAGCGGCGCTTTTTACGGCGCTGCGGCGCAGCGGGGAATGCAGGCTCGGAGAAGAATGCCAAGCGAGTCCTCAGAGTCACCATTGGCAGTAGCTCGCAGTGAGGGCAGTCGCCGTCAGCGAGCGCGAGCGCTGCATGATCCTCACCCAGGCAGGAGGCACAGATGACTTGACGGTCTCCTTCGCTGAGCGGGGCTCTGCAAGAGCCGCACGAGGGCATCTTTAAAAAGACGCAGCTCTTTTCTGAGTGTGTGTCGCAGGGCGAACACACACGAGGATACAAAAAGGATATAGGCGCCGGAACGCGCAGCAGGAACGGCAGTGGAAGGCGGCGTAGGCCAGCGGCTTCAGGAATGGCTCGTCCCACTAAGATGCTATCTGACGACGCTTGCTTCCTCTTGTGATCCAACAATGCGTGAGCTTCGCTGAAGAGATGAAAAATCAGGTGAGTCAGCCTTTTCGAGCTCCCTTTATAGGGCTAGGCCACACCCGCTTCGGCGGGAAGTGGCATGGAGGGCGCGAGCGCCCTCATTGGTCTGATGTTGCATCAGCCTGCGCTCGATAGGCTTGTGCAGTTGCCGCAGAGCAGCCAATGAGCGAGCGAGCCGTCTCGCCTATGGCTGTGTGCTGCTGCAAATGCGCTTTACAATAATTCAAAATTAAGGATAATATTTGCTTCAGTGTATCGTGAAAAGAGACTTTTCCCGTAGCGTCTTAGCTAAGACGCAGTACGAGAGAGCTCTCGTAAGAAAACTGTACACTGCATTTTGTCATGATCCAGTCATTGAACGTCTGTTTATTCACCAAGCCATTTCGTGTCTGTTTTCACAGTCTTGTTTTTGTTTATAGTTTTCATAGTCTTGTTTCAGGTTCTAGTTTTCATAGTCTTATCTTAGTTTCTAGTTTTTATAGTCTTTAGTCTTTTTCTTGCCTTGCCCTATTACTTGTGTTTTGACCCTTTGCTCTGGATTCTTGATTACCCCTCTTGCTTAGCCCTCTGGATATTGTTCGTTCAACGAAAACCCACGCTTGCCCTAGGAATATTTTTTATCTTGCTCTCTATATACCTTTTTGCCAGTGTTTGACCCATGCCTGTTATGACCATATCTCTGTGTAATAAAAGCTCGCACATGGATCTGCACGTCTCACGATTCGGCACATTTCATAATGAAAAATCATTAATTTATAATGTAAAATAACTGTATTTTAAATTATAATTGTAAAATAACTGTATTTTAAATTATAATTGTAAAATAACTGTAGAATCCTTCAAGCATTCTTTCAGATTATGGAAATAAGTGAACAATGCAACCATCACTAATCTATGTAAAAGTCAAAAAGTCAATGGAGCATTGCTGGTCTTACTTTTTTGATTTCTATATAATAATTCTATATCATAACTCAAAAAGATTGATGGACTCCTGGCAAAGCAGTTACTGTAGAGGTCATAGGCTGGCAATTTACTGAATGAAATAAATGCTTTAACTGTAGTTCTGTTCTATGTGCTTTATAGATAACTATCTAAAACTTTGGTCATCAAATCCAGGGTTGTGAAGTCAATGAAGTCAACTCAATGAATCGAGTGTAAGGATGATAATTTATTTTATTTTACTTTACAATGTTTCCAAAGGTGCACTTGTGTCAGAATTTTAATACGTAAAAATAAATAAATAAATAATAATAATAATATTTGATGAAAATTTTATTTGATCACTCTATTTAAATGGGCGATTCTCTCTCAATTCTTTGTCATGGCTAGTGTATATGACCACTGCATTGATTGGCTAACATCTTTTTTGTACTATTACAACATTTGTACTAGTAAAATTAATCACAATCATGCATCTTACATCTCTATTTCTTCAAAGTCACAAATGCTTTCATCATATAGAGTGCAAACACAATGTAAATAAAAGTAGCCTATAAATAGTGTGGTAGCACTTTATTTTAAAGTATGTGTACTTCCCTGATACATACATGGCAAATATCTTGTACATGCAAGCAAATGACTAGTAACACAGGGTACTTACCAGAAGTGTATGTACATGGTAACAAGTAAGAAACACGGCTGTACTTAAAATAGTAATACATGCCTGGTAATTAGAGACCTGCGTGGGACTGTTTTTTTTAAACCCGCACCCGCCGGCTCCCACTGAACGTATGACCAGGCCCGTCCACTCCCGCAACCTACGTGTTCCACTTAGTGATGGGAAGTTCAGATAATTTTACTGACTCAGACTTTTGAGTCTCATTCAGCAAAATGAACAAAGCTTTTTTTGAGTCATTTCGTTCATTTTAGCAAAATGTAATTAAAATGTTACGTGTTACTTCCCCAACACATCTAGTACTTATGCAAACGTTGATCACACTACAAACAATACAAAACTAAAATGCTATAAGATACAGAAAAGATTAATTCATTTTTTACCTGGGTCTTCAGTCTGTGATTAATGTTTGTTAATTTTTAATCCACTTCATCTACAGCGATATCGTTAACTTGATTGCAAATAAATGCACAGACACTATTTAACTGAACAGAGATGACATAACTGAATCCAATGATGAACTGCTTTTAACTATAATTTTTGCATTATTGACACTGTTTTCCTAATGAATGTTGTTCAGTTGCTTTGACGCAATGTATTTTGTTTAAAGCGCTATATAAATAAAGGTGACATTGACATTGACATTGTGATTAGCTCACCTCACCTCTTATCTGAAAAGTCTTCGGGTTCAAGTCATTCCTTAATCACGTGACAGACCCATACACTACCAATGCAGTCCGAGCCGGAAAGAGAATTGATTAGTTCATCTCATGAGTCTTCGGGTCGAGACGTTCCTTAATCACGTGACAGACCCATATGCTAAACCAATGCAATCTGAGCTGGAAAGAGAATTGGTTAGTTCATCTCATGAGTCTTTTGGGTCGAGTCGTTCCTTAATCACGTGACAGACCCATACGTTATTTCTGACATTTCTGTCACTGTGTTTTTGTTACTGTTTCTTCAGGATCTGTGGTGTGTTATTATTTTATAAATAAATAAAGCCCCGTTATAAATAAAATATTGATGAATTTGTCTTTTTGACTGTCTATCAGTAAATAAACACTAGGCTATATAATAATATAATAATACAAGCCTACAATACAAAGCATTTATAGCCAAGTTTGTCAATTTTTAATCCAAACTTGAGTTTGCTGGTATGATAATTGCTTTTTCTAGGCAAACTTGACATTTTGGTATAATATATGTACAGGAAGATTGCTCAAAAAGGACAATGACATAAATTAAAAGCAAATAACATTTTGAATCCTAAACAAGTAACACTACAGTTCTATAGTCTAATCTGAAGGGTGAACTCAAAAGACATAAATCATACAACAAGGTCATTTTTGAAGATTAGAATCAACTGTAAAAAAATAGAAAAATAAAAACAAAATAATTATCTTCTTTATCAAAGTGATTTCGCCATCATCGTTCAAGAACGACACATCACTAGTTCAGTCCCTTGTGAATGTACACAAATAGGTACTCAGCCTAAATATTCTTTCAAGTTAGCATCCAGGGGTACGTTTCCCAAAAGCATCGTTAGCCGACTTTGGTCGCAAGTTCCGTCGTTACCAATGTAGTTCAACGATTCTGTGTTTCCCGAACCCTTAGTTCAAACGAACATTCGCAAGCTGCATCGCAAACTTGTGTCATTGGAACGAGAGCACTTCACCTGTGGTTAGAGGCATAGTTCGTCATTAGTTTGCTGTGTCTACGACATTGATTGCGCGGCACCTGGGGTGTGTTCTATTCAGAGTTATTGACCCTATGCCCTATTTCTTTCGAAGATTTTACCATCCACTTTGAGTGATTTAAAAGACTTAAAGTTGTGGTTTAAGTTTATTACCTAATTCGCCTTTTTAAAATTATTATTACAAATTCACTTTGAAACTATATAGCAGCATGGCCCTCGCAATTATACTCCCTTCAAAGTGCCCTCTGAAAGCATTAATCATGCCGATTGGAACGCAGCCATCGTTTCGTTTGTGCGAAGAAACAGTGAGTTTGTCAAGTTAGTTATCTTTGTAAAAACATTCAAAAAGACATATTTCTCATATAACAATATTGATAAAACAGTGTGTTAGAGGTTTTCACTTATATTAAATGTTAACATTCAATCACAGTACTTTTATAGTAAATTAATATACCCAAATAAAGTGACAAAAATGTATAAATAAGTGAGTGATTTTGTTGTTTTTACAGAGTTAGAATATAGAATTTTCTTTACAAACGTGTTTGTGTGTGAATGTACATATAGATAGTGTCACGGGCTGAAGAATCACATGACAGGGTTATAGTGCAAAAGTGAAGCCCCGGAGGGTGTATTTATTGACAGGTGCTTCAAACTGTGACGGTGGTAGTGGTGTCCGGTGCTCGTCCTCGGTGCCACGTGATCCTGTTTGCCGGCCGGCTGAGTGCAATGGGACTTGGTGTCCGGTGCTCGGGTGGCGGGCTGGTCGATCCGCAGCTTTCTGGAGGAATAAGAGACACAACATTAGTTTCTGTCGCCTGGAGATCCTCTCTCCCTCTGTCACCCTCAAGGCGCAGCATTTATGGTCCTCTTCTGAGTCGCTTCAGCTGGGACCGATCAGCCCGCTGTGATTGCGTGCCGGTGAAACTCCCTCTTTGCCAGGGCGACGCTGATAGGTGCCCGGGACACGGCTCACCCCCCCCCCCCCCCCTAAGCGTCGTCCTGGTTCCTCGGGCGAGGGGGGGGCTGGGGGAGGATGAGTACCTGACAGACCTGCGAAAGCTATCCACAGGCGGGAGAGTCCATCCGCATTGGCGTTGGCGGTTCCAGCTCGATGTCGCACATCAAAGTGGAAGTCCTGGAGTGCCAGAAACCACCGTGTCACCCGGGCATTGGTGTCCTTAGCCCGGGCCATCCACTGTAACGGGGCGTGGTCGGTTACGGGGGTGAATTTCCGTCCCAGTAAGTAATATTTCAGCTCCAGGACTGCCCACTTGACGGCCAGCGCCTCCTTCTCCACTGCCGCGTACCGTTGTTCTGTTGTGGACAGCTTTCGGTGCTCCTCGCCGTCTTGTACTTGGGATAGTACGGCTCCCAACCCGGTGTCGGATGCGTCCGTCTGTAATAAGAAGGGACAGTTAAAGTTGGGAGTGCGCAGGCACGGCTCAGACGTTAGTGCCGCCTTTATCCCCCTGAACGCTTCTTCTTCCTGGGTTCCCCACTTCACCTTCTCCGGCTGTCCCTTCTTAGTGAGGTCTGTCAGGGCTGTCGCTAGGGAGGAGAAGTTAGGTATAAAACACCTGTAATACCCAGCCAACCCCAAAAAGGCCCATACCTGTTTCTTGGAGGAGGGCCTCGGGCCGAGAGGATGGCTGCCACTTTTCCCTCTTGTGGACGGAACAGGCCCCGGCCCACCTGGAAACCGAGGTATTTCGCTTCAGGTAGGGCAAGGTGGCATTTCTTGGGGTTGGCGGTGAGCCCTGCCCGCCGCAGCTCAAGAATCACCCTCCGGGGCCGCTCCAGATGGTCCTCGGCAGGACGATGGAACTGGACCAGGGACTGCGGGAGGGCTCAATGATCCCTAGCTTTAGCATCTCTCGTACCTCCCCTTCGACTGTGTGTCGACGGGCCTCCGGGATTGGGTAGGGCCGCTGACGTACAATGGTCCCTGGCGGTGTGCGCACGTCATGCTGCAGTAGGCGGGTCATGAGTCCTCGTCCCCTCCCAGCGTTTCAGGAGATTGATGTGGTACAGTTGGCTTTCCTTTCGGCGCCCCGGCTGGCGTACTCTGTAAGTCACGGGCCCCACTTTCTCCGCGATGATGTACGGGCATTGCCATTTGGCGAGGAATTTACATGCTGCTGTTGGGACGAGGTCTAGGACGTAATCACCTGGCTGGAATTCCCGTGGTTGGGCCGCCCGGTCGTATCGTCGACATTGAGCCTCTTGGGCAGCCGCCAGGTGTTCCCAGACGCGGGGCATGACGCGGTCGATCCTTTCCCTCATCTCCCTCACGTGCTCGATCGTGGACCGATGGGCTGTTGGTTGCTGCTCCCAGGCCTCTTTGGCGACATCGAGCAGGCCACGGGGCTGCCGCTCAAACAGAAGCTCGAACGGGGTGAATCCTGTGGAGGCCTGGGGGACTTCCCGGATGCCGAAGAGGACGTACGGCAACATTTGATCCCAATCCCGTCGGTCGTCCACAGCCACGTGGTGGAGCATCTGCTTTAATGTTTGGTTAAACCTTTCGACTAGCCCATCGGTCTGAGGGTGGTAAACGGTGGTCCGTAGCTGTTTTACCTTCAGGAGGTGGCAGAGGTCAGCCATCGTCCGGGACATGAAGGGGGTGCCCTGGTCGGTCAGTATCTCCCCACGAAGTGTGGGGTTGGATGTGGTGGTGGTTGGACCTCTTTCCCCTCAACCACTCTCACCTGCTTCCAACAGTGCTTCAGTCGATCGTCCCCAAGCTGCTCCTTCATAAAATTTCCCCCGCCCCGAACCAGCTGGAACACATCATAGAAAATGTTAGAACTTTGGGGGGGGGGGACTCACCATCTCGGGCGCTGTCCGAAGCCAGGAGGACAGGGCGCCATCGGGGACCTCGGCTGAAGTTCTTCCTCTTCTGGCGGTTCCCCTTCTTCCAGAGTCCAGTAGGGCTGTATAGGGACGGCCGTTAATGAAAACCTCGGTCTGGGGCACCTCTCGTGGTGGCTCGGAATGGATGGCACAGCCTGCCAGCCAGGCGCGATTGGGAGAGGGTGGTGGTTCCGTTGGCATTGGCTCGTCCTGCATGCTGGGAACCGCCGACCTGCTGGCTGTGCGCTGGGTGCCCTCTGGCGTGCGTCGCTCCTGGTACACCTTCCGGGGAAATGGCGGCGCTTGCTCCCCAGCCTCTCGACGCATCATCATTTCCGCTAGCTCAACGGACACGACGAGCTCTCCCACGGTGTGCGGATTCCTCATTCCGGCCGCCTGCCGAAGGGGAAAAGTAGGCCTGCTGGGGTTCCCCGGTTAGCAACGGTGCCAGTATCCGCGCCCACTCTTCGCGGGGCCAGTCCTCTCGAGCCGCGATAGCCTCAAACATGCCCAGATAATATTCCACGTCGTCGTGGACGGTCATCTTCGGCAGGAGCTGGGTGGCTTGAGTGCGGGAAGCGGCGACTTCACGCTCCGTTTCTCCTTGCCGAGCGGCCATGTGCTCAACAATCTGCTGCTGTCGAATGCTTATTTCCGTCAGGTGTTTGAGAAGCTCTTCCATAGCTGGGGAGGGAGTCACTGCCTGACGAAAAATCAGAGGGGAAAAAAAAGACAATTTGGTGAGCCAGTAAAATCATGTGGGTCGGTGATCCTTCAGCAATCTGCCCGCATTCTCCACCAGTGTCACGGGCTGAAGAATCACACGACAGGGTTTTAGTGCAAAAGTGAAGCCCCGGAGGGTGTATTTATTGACAGGTGCTTCAAACTGTGACGGTGGTAGTGGTGTCCGGTGCTCGTCCTCGGTGCCACGTGATCCTGTTTGCCGGCCGGCTGAGTGCAATGGGACTTGGTGTCCGGAGCTCGGGTGGCAGGCTGGTCGATCCGCAGCTTTCTGGAGGAATAAGAGACACAACATTAGTTTCTGTCGCCTGGAGATCCTCTCTCCCTCTGTCACCCTCAAGGCTCAACATTTATGGTCCTCTTCTGAGTCGCTTCAGCTGGGACCGATCAGCCCGCTGTGATTGCGTGCCGGTGAAACTCCCTCGTTGCCAGGGCGACGCTGATAGGTGCCCGGGACACGGCTCACAATAGAGAGAGAGAAAGAGATAGAGAGAGAGAGAGAGAGAGAGAGAGAGAGTTTACGTGTTGATTTAATGCATATTGGCAAATAAACCAAATATTTAACAGACGTTACAGTATGTCAAATTAAACAAATAGTTTAAACTGCAATAGTGGCTGGATGCTGCACGTGTAAGAGGAGGTTTGGACGAAGAAGATATCCACTGTCTCCCAGCAGCCAGCTATCACCAAAGCCATGCACCCTCTTCAGCTACCTGGCAAACTGCAGAGGTGGCCCACACAAAAGAGTCATGTGTGCTTCCATCACCCACCCATCAGGCCATCATGTTTCGCCATCACCCTCCACCTCCATAAATTTCCAACAGCATAATAATGCAGTGTAGCTAACTAACAGTGAGCATTGTTTCTTCTTATTCCCCTCTGAAGATGTGTAGCCTGATGTTGAAGGGCCAGACTGGAAAGGGCCTGATGTTAGAGGACCAGACTGCAGAGGGCCTGAATGGCACGGAGACTTAAATAGGAAATATTTAGCAAAAAAGCAACTGGTGTCCACAACAGTAAATCACAGTTTTTTCAAAACCCATCTTTTTTGTTAGGTGCTTAAGTCGGCTCAGGTCCCACGTATCTCATTCTCTCCACACAAAGAGGCTTCCCTCTTTCTCTTCACCCGGTCTGACCATTGTCCTTCTGCCAGAATGAGTGATCTGGTCTAGTTCAGTGGGAGTGATGAGGAGCTGCTGGATGACAGCCTGTCATTAACAGTCTCAGACGCGGAGGAGCTGTCAGCTCAAATACTGAAACCACCCCCCTGCTGCTGTCCGAACCCAGCGACATTAAACCTGGGATGGATGCTGAATTATTCCATGTCCTCCTGAAAGCCATTGACAAGTGGTTCCTGCCGGGGCAACGTCAAGTCCCTCATCAGCGATCCTCTCCTTTTTTCCAGAGGTCCACGACGAGCTCACCAGATCTCACTGCAGCTGGACCACCCCTAAAACTGCCTCTCATAAGCCGCCAATAACCCCGTCCAGTTCTGGGTGCAGCTGGCAATGTGTTTGCTGAAAACTCTGGGCCAGTTCAAACACCCAAACAGCAATCCTCCAGGGCCGAGGTGTGGCAGGCCATCCCCAGAGTATCAGAATGGGCTCTGGGGATAATAAAGCGAGGTTATACACTCTAATTCGCAACTTTGGTTCAGAGCGAAGACGCACATGTCCTGCATGTCCAAGTGAGGAATTCACAAAAAAAGAGAGTCATAGAGGTGGTTCTTCCAACCTAGAGCAAGTCAGACTTCTACAGCTGTTACTTCCTTGTCCCCAAAAAGTATGGAGGCCTCTGGCCTATCCTCGATCCCAGATGTCTGAATCACGACCTTATGAGATGGCCATTGAGGATGATTACATTGAAAATCCTCTCGCAGATCTGCCCAGAGAACTGGTATTTTTTTCTGGAACTGAAAGATACCGACTTTCCTATATAGATATCTCCCCCATAACAGGCTATTCTTGAGATTTACCTTCGAGAGGCTTATCAATATACAGTCCTTCCCTTCTGGCTGTCTCTGGCTCCACACACTTTTACGAAGTGCATGGATGTGGCTCTTTCCCCTCTGAGAAAGGCATATCCATTTTCTCAACTACCTCCACAATTGGCTTATTCTGGCCCCCATTCTGGTCACTATCTCACAAAGCCCTCCTCCTCAGCCATTTGGAATACCTGTGGCTCAGGGTGAACTTTGGCAAAAACACACTTTCCCAGTTAGTGAGTTTTGTTCCTGGGAACAGTATTCGACTCGGCTCAAATCAAAGCGAAGGACACAACAGAGCGTGCCCTGAACATACGGTGACTTGCTGCCTCCTTCAAGGTTAGTGCCTCTTACCCACTAAAGAGGTTTCATAAAATGCTATGCCTTGGGTTTCATCCCACGCTTGGTGTCATGGACGCTTGATTATCAGGGTAAATCAGGCCTGTGTAATGGCCCTGACCCCCTGGATGAACACTCAATGGATGGAACAGGGAGATCCCCTGGGAATGGTCTACCAGAAGTGATTTAAACAGATGCTTCCAACACAGGTTGGGGAGCTCTGTGTGAAGGGAAACCAAAATTGGACCACTGTTTGAGAGCGGAAAGCATCAACTGCCTCAAAATATTGGCAGTATGGCAGGCCTGTCAAACCTTCCTACCAGACCTCAGGGGACTTCATGTCTTGGACATCATGTCATGGACAGCATGTCAGTGGTTTCCTACATAAATTGCCAGGTGGGACTGTCCTCGAAGCGGCTCCTTGTACTAGTAGAGTGCCTCTTGGAATGAGAGCAGCACACGTTTTGGGCATACTGATCTTTAGAGCAGATATTTTGTCATGAAGCAAGTTCCCCTCAGAGGAGTGGATGCTTCATCTGCGGACAGTTCAGAAAATTTGGGAATTCTTTGCAGGGCGGAAGTACAAGCCCGATTCCAAAAGTTGGGACACTGTACAAATTGTGAGTAAAAAAGGAATGGAATAATTTACAAATGAAAATTTTATTCACAATAGAATATAGATAACATATCAAATGTTGAAAGTGAGACATTTTGAAATGTCATGCTAAATATTGGCTCATTTTGTATTTCAAGAGAGCTACATGGAACAATATCAGTAAGGAGTTTCTCAGAGAAAAATAGCAAAAGGTTTGAAGTTATCATCATCTACTGTGCATATTCGCACAAAGATTATTCTGGAGCAGTTCCCTCTTTGTCTGGAGAAGGCATTGTTTATGGACCACAACCGGTAAGTGTTTTTTATTATTTAAGTTGGTGCGTTTAACAGTTTCTGTAACATATTACACAAAGGGCAACGCTGTTTAGCTTTGTTAACTAGATGTTAGGGCTGTGCAAAAAAATCTAATGCGATTTTCATGTGCATCTCGTCAATAAAAAAAGCTCCTGTGTTTATAAGTACATCTTCAGCACGTGCGTTTTTTCCAAACAAATCCTGCCCACTTGCTTCTCAAAACTAGCCCAATCGCGTTTCCAGGATGGCAGAGTGTGCTAAGCTGGTGTCACAACACAGGAACTGCTGGCACAATCAGAACTCGTTACATATTTCTGAAGGAAGGACTTCATTGTTCACTTCATGTTTTTTACACGCGAAACATGAACACATATATATATATATATATTCATTTAGCAGACGCTTTTATCCAAAGCGACTTACAATAAGTAAGTGCTATAACAATAAGTGCTATAACAGGTCTCAGTTAGGTTAACACAGTACACTTAGCATGGGATTTTAAATAATATAAGAAATAAAAAGAAAACAGATAGAATAAAAAACAAAAGAATAGAGCAAGCTAGTGTTAGAGGTCTTTACACACACACACACACACACACACACACACACACACACACACATACAGTTGCATAATAAATGAAAATAAAATAGAATACAAAAAGATTAGAATAGTAGTAAGATTTTTTTTTAAATAGAATTAGAATAGTGAGTGTTAAAGTTAGAGGGTCAAATAAAGATGGAAGAGATGTGTTTTAAGCCGATTCTTGAAGTGAAAGTGAAAGTGAAGTGACATTCAGCCAAGTATGGTGACCCATACTCAGAATTTGTGCTCTGCATTTAACCCATCCGAAATGCACACACACAGAGCAGTGAACACACACACACACACACTGTGAGCACACACCCGGAGCAGTGGGCAGCCATTTATGCTGCGGCGCCCGGGGAGCAGTTGGGGGTTCGATGCCTTGCTCAAGGGCACCTAAGTCGTGGTATTGAAGGTGGAGAGAGAACTGTACATGCACTCCCCCCACCCACAATTCCTGCCGGCCCAGGACTCGAACTCACAACCTTTCGATTGGGAGTCCGACTCTCTAACCATTAGGCCATGACTTCCCCAAAGATGGCTAAGGACTCAGCTGCTCGGATTGAGTTGGGGAGGTCATTCCACCAGGAGGGAACATTTAATTTAAAAGTCTGTAAAAATGACTTTGTGCTTCTTTGGGATGGCACAATCAAGCGACGTTCACTTGCCGAACGCAAGCTTCTAGAGGGCACATAAGTCTGAAGTAACAAATTTAGGTAATGGGGGCAGAGCCAGTGGTAGTTTTTGTAGGCAAACATTAATGCCTTGAATTTTATGCGAGCAGCTATTGGAAGCCAGTGCAAATTGATAAACAGAGGTGTGACGTGTATTCTTTTTGGCTCATTAAAAATGTATCTTGCTGCCGCGTTCTGAATTAATTGTAAAGGTTTGATAAAACTGGCTAGAAGACCTGCCAAGAGGGCATTGCAATAGTCCAGCCTGGGCAGAACAAGAGCTTGAACAAGGAGTTGTGCAGCATGTTTCGAAAGAAAGGGCTTGATCTTCTTGATGTTGAATAAAGCAAATCTGCAGGATCGGACAGTTTTAGCAATGTGGTCTGAGAAAGTCAGCTGATCATCAATCATAACTCCAAGGCTTCTAGCTGTTTTTGAAGGAGTTATGGTTGATGTGCCTAACTTGATGGTGAAATTGTGATGAAACGATGGGTTTGCTGGAATCACAAGCAGTTCTGTCTTGGCAAGGTTGAGTTGAGGGTGATGGTCCATCATCCAGCAAGAAATGTCTGTTTAGACAAGCTGAGATGCGAATAGCTACCGTCGGATCATCAGGATGGAATGAGAGGTAGAGTTGAGTGTCATCAGCAAAGCAGTGTTATGAAAAGCCATGTTTCTGAATGACAAAACCTAATGATGCCATGTAGACAGAGAAGAGAAGTGGTCCAAGAAATGAGCCCTGAGGCACCCCAGTAGTTAGATGTTGTGATTTGGACACCTCAGCTCTTCAAGATACTTTAAAGGACCTATCTGATAGGTAAGACTCAAACCATTGAAGTGTGGTTCCTGATATGCCTTTTGTCAGTAGGGTTGATAGGAGGATCTGGCGGTTAACTGTGTCAAAAGCAGCGGACAGATCAAGCAGGATAAGTACTGAAGATTTGGATTCCGCTCTTGCCAGTCTTAGAGCTTCAAGTCAAGTCAAGTCACCTTTATTTATATAGCATTTTTAAACAAAAGACATTGCGTCAAAGCAACTGAACAACATTCATTAGGAAAACAGTGTGTCAGTAATGCAAAATGATAGTTAAAGGCAGTTCATCATTGAATTCAGTGATGTAATCTCTGTTCAGTTAAATAGTGTCTGTGCATTTATTTGCAAGTCAACGATATCGCTGTAGATGAAGTGACCCCAACTAAGCAAGCCAGAGGCGACAGCGGCAAGGAACCGAAACTCCATCGGCGACAGAATGGAGAAAAAAACCTTGGGAGAAACCAGACTCAGTTGGGGGGCTAGTTCTCCTCTGACCAGACGAAACCAGTAGTTCAATTCCAGGCTGCAGCAAAGTCAGATTGTGCAGAAGAATCATCTGTTTCCTGTGGTCTTGTCCTGGTGGTCCTCTGAGACAAGGTCTTTACAGGGGATCTGTATCTGGGGCTCTAGTTGTCCTAGTCTCCGCTGTCTTTCAGGGCAGTAGAGCTCCTTTCTAGCTTCAACAACTGAGAGCAAGGCAGTCTCAGTTAAATGTCCACTTCTGAAGCCAGATTGGTTGCTGTCAAGGAGGTTGTTGTGTGTGAGAAATGTAGAGACTTGGTTGAACACAGCTCGTTTAAGTGTTTTTGCAATGAAAGGAAGAAGGGAAACTGGTCTGTAGTTCTCTAAAAGAGATGGGTTGAGGGTGAGTCTAGATGATGAGGGAAAAACATCAGTGTGGAGGGATGTGAGTGAGTGCAGGTACAACTGCAGGAGAAATGGCATCGAAGGAGATGAGATGGAATAGGATCAAGCGGGCAAGTAGTAGGGTGATTAGAAAGGATGAGTTTTGAGACTTCTGCCTCAGAGAGTGAAGAGAAGGATGTAAATGAGTGTATGTTTGCTGGTGATATGAGCTTGACTGATTGTAGTGTGGAAAATTGTGCACTTATGTGTTTAATTTTATTAATGAAAAATGTGGCAAAGTCATCAGCTATTAGAGATGAAGCAGGAGGGGGAGGAGGGGGACAAAGAAGTGAGGAAAATGTTTTAAAAAGCATGTGAGAGTTAGACGAATTGTTAATTTTGTTATGGTAGTAGGTCATTTTAGCAGAGGAGACATTAGCAGAGAAGGAAGATAGGAGTGACTGATACACATTAAGGTCAGTAGTATTTTTGGATTTGCGCCACACCCTTTCAGCAGCTCTAAGCTTAGAACGGTTTTCGCGTAGAACATCATATATATATATATATATATTAGTACTTGACTTGACTTGAAGCTTATCAGGATTCGACTTGACTTGCTTAGGGTGAACCCTTGACTTGACTTGCTTGATTTGTTAGAAATGTGACTTGAGACATGACTTGAGATTTGATGATTAAGACTTGAGACTTGTGTGGGATTACAAATTTCTAAAATGTTAAATTTAGGTTCCAATATAATAGTAGACTTTTTAGGGTAATAAAGCTGACATCCAAGAAGCTCAAATCAGGACAATCAAGTGTCTGAGACATTAACCTTTTGTCTTCATGCACTTCCTGATGATTGGGCAAGGCCCAAGATAAAGGTGCCTTCTAAACTCAAGGCACAGCTGTGCCTTTTTTCTCTATGATAATGTGAAGGTATCAGCGATACTGTCAGGCACCTCTGTATTTAAATTACACTGTTATGCTGATGAGATCAAGGCTGGGAAGATGCCAGTTACTAGCACTTTCCTGTTTGCATTTGCATGCTTTGTTTAAAGTGTCTCCACCTCTACTGTATGGATTCCTCCCACTTGAATGTATATAATCTACAAGTTCTTAAGGACAAGTTAAACTTTTGATGACTGCAGCGCCACGCAGAGCGTTCTCAATAAAGAATCCTGCTGAAAATTACCCAAGAGTCTCCTGGTCTTCGTTTCTGAGTTCCCAACACTTGCTTGGACTTGATGTGTTGACTTGATGTGTGACCCACCTGTGCAATGTAATACATTAATTATATTCATGTTTATTCAATATTGTGAAGTGCATTTTATTTTTCAACGTAAGGCATATGGTCACATAATAATCATTACAATTCAAACCTAATTTTAAGAAAATTAGAAAAAGAGCATTGTGTATGGGGAAAACTCCTGTTTTACTCTACTGAAGCCTAATTTGCTCATGTTTGTGTAAATGCAGAAACCAATGACAATTTCGCTTGCCAGAAAGGCTGGAGCCAACCTCCATATACAGTAAGCAGGCTTGCAGTGCCATTTTATACGAATCATACGACTGAATAGACAGTCATAGATTAGCGTGCATCTTACAGCATGGCCAGTGACACATTGCTTGGTTCCCTTATCCTAGGGAACTGAGGTAACGTCAGTAACTGAAAGCCAAGACTTGGAACACTTCAGTTAAGGGCCCCTTAAGAACATTAGCCAGCTGAGTCCCAAGACACAGCTGAGGATTATAAATATAACCATTTCTACCCATGGGCAGATTAAAAAGATAGAAACTGTGCCTGCAGGGCAGGGACGTCAAAATTATAGAATGTGGCAAATTTGGATGGTGACAACCAGTCAGTGGCTGCACAAATCTCACTGATAGCAATCCCACTGGACCACGCCCAGAAGGAGCCCATTCCTCTGGTGGAGTGGGCCATCACACCTATGGGGCACTGTAAGCCTCCTGAGAAATAAGCCAAGGCTATGGTGTCCATTATCTAGCTGCTCCAACTGTCTGAACTGGCTGGAGCACTCAAAATACACTCTCAAAGCCCTTATAGGGCAAAGTTCATTAGGTCCCTGCTCGCCATATTTAATGGGGAGTGCTAGATGGGTTATATCCTGGCTATGGGCTCTCTAACATTGGGGGCAACAGCCTCCGACGTCACTACCGGCGCGACTATAAATAAGCACCGGGAGAGCAAGTCACTATCTTCTTCATCTGAAGCTTGCGTCTGAAGCATGGCAGGGAGCTTGAGGACGCAGTGTCTCGTTCCCTACTCAGGGAACTATGGTTACATACGTAACTTGAGACAGTTCCCTTTCGAGGGAACTTTGAACTGCGTCCTCTAGAGGCCGCTTTGGGGAACAGTATACCCACGCCGCCATGCTGAGGGGAGTGCAGGCCAGAATCATGGCGAGCACTAAGTACCAACTCTACCATTTCCATGGGAGTTGCCCCTGGGACGTTTAGACGGCTGTCTGTGACAGTACCCCTTACGGCCAAAAGGCCTGAGCTACATACCCAACTTAATTGTTAGGGCCTCGGCCCAGGGTAGAGCTGAAGGCTTGGAATCAGGAAAGATTCCTTTAAAGGGATACGGCTAAGAACCTAGCATTTCTACCAAGTCTTGCCTGTCACACAGGGGCTACCGCTAGCTTACGCATAAGCTTGCTGAAAGAGCTGTCTCGACAGTTCTCTAGTAGCAACACCCTGTTTAGATAGGTATCCGAGGATACATAGGAGGAGTGGCGCCCAAGATGACCGGGGCTTTTACCAAATCAAGAAAGGGCACGAAGCAACCGCGCGAAACCCTCACCATATAGGATTTTAGAAAGAACGCAGAATACTAGCGTGCGAACTTACCAAAGTGTGGATTTCAGAAAGTGTGCAAAGACTTCACATGCACACTTACCTTAGCATTGATTTTCAAATACTGTTCTAAGGAGGGGCTCTCGTGGCACTCTGATAGAGCAACTCATAGATGGAATGTTGCATCTCAAAACAGTATGATTGAGAGTCATCAACTCGATCTATGGAAACAATACTGGAGCGCTCTGGGGAAAAAACAGAGAACTCAGTCTCATATGAGAGGAGAACTCCGAGCTCAGAGTATCGCGCTCATAGGAGACCCTTTTTTTTTTTTTTTTGGAAAAATGGGGGATTGCTGCTAAATTACCACGAGAATCACCCAAATAGCCCCTCATGTTGAAGGAAGCAATGCTTGAGGTGTATAAACAAATACACGCTGGCTGAATGGAGCCCAAGGAACCAAGGTCTGATCATCTCAAGAAAGGGAACAAAGTGGAGCACCTAACCCTTATCGTACAAGATTTCAGAATGTTTGCATAGTCTTGCATGCAAACTTTCCACTTGTGGATTTTTAGAAAGTGCGCAAAGTGTTCACGTGCACACTGACCACCATGTGGTTTTGAGAAAGTACACAAAGCTTAGCGTGTGTACTTAAAGGTTCCTAAGCATCGCAGAGGTATTGAATCTCACAGGAGAGGCAAGCTCAATTTTACAAACCTCGGGCGAGGGGAGCATCACCTGAGGCAACATATACAAGAAGACTTCTGTAACTGCCACCTCCACTTCCCGCTAGATGCGACAGCACCCCTAAGCGGCCAAGAGACCCCTCGGGGTGACCTGGCCGGACACCCATGAAATTCCCTGCAGTGCTGTGCCAGGCCTGATGATCAAGGAGGCTCCCTCAGAAACCTGTGATCTCAGCCGCCTAATACCGGAACATGAAGCCGGATGGCTGGTGACGGCGAGTGTTTAGTAAACACTGTAACTGAGCACTGCAAAGGAAACTCAAAGAGTTTATTAGTAGACACGTAACCACCAGCAATTAAATACACATAAGTATATACAGAGAGGGTTACATTTACTCACCCACTCTCCTGCGCTGGAGCCCCGCTCAAGGGGCGCCTCCTTTTAGTCTGGACCATCAGTCAGGTGGTTGCTATGAACATAGAACCATAAAAACATTATAGGTCCAGCATAGGAGACTATTATGCGAGAGGTTTCCACCTAACCTCGATCAGGTGGAGAACTGGTGGTTACAGGGGAATTAGGAAGGGGAGGATAAAAGCAGAAGTTAACCCTCTGAAGCCGATTAACGCATATACGCGTTATGAGGCTATTTTCTCCTGATAACCTCTTAGACTCGAGAGGGTTAAAAATCCCCAAAGGGAACGAGTAGATACCTCGGTATCACTCCGATTCGGACGAGAACACTGCCTTGTCTAGATCATACCCCTTAGGTTCTGCTTACCTCCTCGTGACCCACAATTCCTCTAACCCCTGTCCGCAGGTGGGGGAGGAGCGTGAGTTGCGACACTAGCTTTCTGTGCCCGTCTTTGATCCTCAGATCGAGACAGGCCAGGACCCCTATGTTGTTCGGGCTCAGACCTGGACCTTCGTGGAACGAAGGATCTGAAAGCAGCAGAGTGCGCCTTCGTCTCCCTTAACTTCTCAAATCGCCGTCTCAACAGAAATACCGAAAAGTTCAGAAGGTGAAACCTGATCATCGAGAAGAAAGCATTTTCTTTCCTCCCGATTTCTGCCAGGTTCATCCACAGATGTCTCTCCGCTGCCCATGGTGGAGGCGGCCTGCTTGGTAGCACGGAGAAAGATCCGTGGTGCGGCGCAGCTCAGCTACCAGATCAGAAAAAGGCCCCTGCCTCTATCCAGGTCTCTTAGCAGATCAGTCTGATATGCTTGAAGCACCAGCATTATGCTGTAATAAAGTCACAGCCTGACCTGCAACTGCGTATGCCTTGCCATTTAAGCGAGATGATTTTCTGAAGTGGCTTAAATGGCAAGGAGGGAGACTAAGAGAGGATGTTTCCCCTGCAGAAAGAAAACATTTTCACAGATAAAAATTATTTATAAATTATTTATAATTTTTTTTGCTCTTTCTACAGGGGGCATTCCCTCATAGCCGTTTGGTGCATCACCTCCATGTTGGCAGATTACTTTAATGCCGAAACCGATGGATGCGAGAAGAAAACGGCATCTTTCATTTCTTTTTAAACTCTGTATGGAGATCATGCAGAAATAAAAGGCTCACCTGAGCTGGAGGGTTATGGTCAAAAGGTAATTTTTGCTCAATAACCTCAACAGCTCTACATACGCAGGGCAGGAGAATTGAGAAGGCTCAGCCTCAGCTTTTTCACCATCCTCAAATATCTCCTGCTTTTCCTGGGTAAAAACCCAACAGAGCACTAACCTCAGTATCAGAAAGTGTTAAAGAGATAGCATCATCCTCCCGTGGCTCTCTTTCGTCCGCCACCCCCCCCCTCCCTTTTTTTTTTAGGAGCGAGAAAGGGAAAGTCCCTCTTTAAACCATTCAGACAGATCCACCTGTATTCTCATGAGCTCATTCACTTCCACGTCTAAACGCGGATAGATCCTGAACCGCAAGTTGGTGTTTTTTCAATGTATGCTACAGACACGGGTCACGACGAGGTGTTCCCCAAAGCGGCCCCTAGAGGACGCAGTTCGAAGTTCCCTCGAAAGGGAACTGATCTTATCGAGAGTAGTTCATTCTGTGCTCAAAATAGGAGGCGTCGAGCCATCCTGTAAAGTGAGTGAGACCTCAGACCACCTTGGCAATTGATGTAAGCTACCGATGTCAGTTGATATGCAAGCATCCCCCGCTTCAGTTTGGACGCTAGATTGCCCTTCAACAGAGCTCTCCAATCTGAGTTGGAAACATCTGTTGTATTTACTTTCCTCTTGGAGGTCAGTCCCAACTGCATGCCTGCCTGAGACAGGCAAGAAGCTATCGAAGACACAGTAGCTTTGACACATCGATGGTTTACCTTGATATATGGGGTGGTGTTAGCGCAGTGGATAAGACGCATGCCTGTGGTGTGGGAGACCCGGGTTCGAATCCACTGTGAACCGCCAGTGTGTCCCTGAGCAAGACACTTAACCCCTAGTTGCTCCAGAGGCGTGCGACCTCTGACATATATAGCAATTGTAAGTCGCTTTGGATAAAAGCGTCAGCTAAATGTAAATGTATGTATGTATGTATATAAAGCAGGCCCAGGCACCAAGTGTGGGACAGGACTCAGGCTTTGAGCCAATATTGGAAAGGCCACATGTGAAGCAGGTTTAAAGAGATTGCAGAATGAATGGAGAGATGGTGAGCAAGCACAAGCTTTCTTCGAGGGAGTTCCGGCCTCAGTGTGAACTGATCCCTTCCTTTTTCTCTCCAAAATGCTTTGCTAGACTGAATGCTCTCATAGCGATAGCAGCTAGCAACACACACCAGCTCTGCTACCCACACACAAATACAAAGCTGTAAGCTTTAAGAATCATTCGTGACAGCATTCTACTCCGATTCGCCTAGCAGGATTGAGCTGCTTGACGGAAGTGATGTGACATACAGCCAAGTATGGTGACCCATAATCAGAATTCATGCTCTGCATTTAACCCATCTAAAGTGCACACACACACACCATGAACACACACCCGGAGCAGTAGGCAGCCATTCATGCTGCAGCACCCATGGAGCATTTGGGGGTTTGGTGCCTTGTTCAAGGGCACCTCAGTCGTGGTATTGCCAGCCCATAACTCGAACCCACAACCTTAGGGTTAGGAGTCAAACTCTCTAACCATTATGCGACGACTTCCCCACAACTTGCTGTAACAAGGGGCACTGATCCTCGTGTAAAACACACCAGCAGTTCAAAGTGCTAAATGTACATTAAAAAGCAAAACATAAAAAATAAGCAGTTATGACCAGCAATACTGTTTTGAGCAACTAGAGTAGAGCTAAATACATGTATTTATTAAACATCCATAAGCTGTTTAAACAATGTGATGAAGTGAAGTGAAGTGAAGTGACATTCAGCCAAGTATGGTGACCCATACTCAGAATTTGTGCTCTGCATTTAACCCATCCGAAATGCACACACACAGAGCAGTGAACACACACACACACACACTGTGAGCACACACCCGGAGCAGTGGGCAGCCATTTATGCTGCGGCGCCCGGGGAGCAGTTGGGGGTTCAGTGCCTTGCTCAAGGGCACCTAAGTCGTGGTATTGAAGGCATTAAACAATTAAACAATGGCATTACATATGAATATTATCTTTCTGGCCACCAAATGCCCCTAATTTGCCTCTTTGTACTGGAATTTAAAAACATTTTCTCTATTTTAACCCTAAATACTAAACTAATTATAATATAAATAATAAGCATATTAGAAAATGCTATATTTTAAATGGTCATTCATGGATTATAATTATTGCACATATTATTTAGTACCAAAATATCTTCAAATGAACTAAACAGAACTGAGATAAAATGTAGTAGTTATTTTATTGGTTAAAAGTTACACTTAAGGTGTTTGGTCACATTTTACTGCCAAGGAGTATGAGAACATAATGCTGTTTCATTCCCCAGAATAAAATGCTATTGTAAAGCATAGTCAGCATAGTTATCCATGCACAATCAATGCACATTGTGTTAATAATTGCTAGAAATCGCTGCAAATATAGTGAATCGCTCTCTGTCCCGATTATTCCTATTAAAACCATAGATTGATTCAAACATATTGACAGGGCAAGTTGTTTAGTACTATTGATAGCTCCATGAACCATGTGACCGCATGGCAGTGAGATCAAAGCATGTCTCAACTGTTTCTCAGCTGCTCTTATACAGCGATATTACTCTGCAATATGCAATAGGACATTCATATGAAAGCTGTTGCATTATTTGTCTACCAGATAATAACTGAATGACAAGATGAATGCAGTGTCTTAAAACCCCCGGCTCTGCTCTCTCATATCTGCCTAACAAGTGCACAAGTGAATTTTGCAACAGGAATACCGCAAAATGAGTAGCAAAAGTCAAAACCCTAGGATTTGAACTTGTACTTCCAGATCTGAGAGTTTGTAAGTGCCGACTTGATGTTGGGCAGCGAAACTGAAGTGCAAAAGTAAATATGTTGTAAACATTTGTGTGTGTCACTTAATTTGTGTGAATGTCATCTTACACATTTGTAACTATCTGCAACTTTCAATTCAAAACACGGGTGTTTTGATCATTGTCAGTGTGTACAAATTGAAAGATTCAGATTTTCACATCAGAGCTGATTAAAAATTTCAACTTACAATTAAAGCTGCAAGCAGCGATGAAAGGGCCCTCGCACCCGGGCTCACCACCACCAGATATCGCCCATAGGAGGAACAGTGAATGTTGGGCCATATGCTTATAAAGTTGTATGAATGAGTTACAACAACTTCCTGTTTCATAGTATTAATATCATCATTTAGCACATAGTAAGTGTTGCTAGAATGTTTGAAAATATTTCTAGCATGATTAGCACACAATGGCATATTTTACTATGTTGCAAAGTGCATAAAAGTGTTAAACATGACACTTCCTGTTGCCAGCAGGTGGCGCTATGACTATAACCGAATATGGGCATGTTGATTTATTTAGGACAGGACCCTTGTCAAACGTGTGAAGTTTGGGGCAGATCGGACATTGGTTGCCTGAGTTACAGCAACTTCCTTTTTCACTGATTAGTAGCATGTTTTAGCACTTAGCTAAGTGTTGCTAGCATGTTTTAGTATGCTTTTAGAATGTTGCCAGTCTATTTAACACTTGTTGATGCTTTTTATTATTTTGCAAGGAGTCCATAACAGTTTTAAAAATGCCACTTCCTGTTGCCAGCAGGTGGCACTATCATCGAATACGGGCATGTTGATGTGTTCAGGACAGGACTCTTATCAAACGTGTTGAATTTGGGGCAGATTGGACACTGTATGCCTGAATTACAGTAACTTCCTAATTTACTGCAGTAATATGATGCTTTAACATTTAGCTAAGTGTTGCTAACATGTTTTAGTATATTTCTAGCATGCTGCCAGTGTATTTATCACTTGATGGCACTTTTTAATATGTTGCTAGGAGTCCATAACAGTGTTACACATTACACTTCCGGTTACCAGCAGGTGGCGCTATCATCGAATATGGGCATGTTGATTTTGTTCAGAAGAGGACTCTTATTATTATTTTTTTTCAATTTGGGGCAGATTGGACACTATATGCCTGAATTACAGTAACTTCCTGTTTCACTGCATTAATATGATGCTTTAGCATTTAGATAAGTGCTGCTAGCATGTTTTAGTATGTTTCTAGCATGTTGACAGAATATTTAGCACTTGTTTATGCTTTTTAATATGTTGCTAGGAGTCCATAAAAGTGTTACACATGACACTTCCTGTTACCAACAGGTGGTGCTATGACTATGACCGAATACAGTTTTGATGTACTCTGCTTGACTGAAACCTGGCTAAAACCAAATGATTATTTTGGTCTAAATGAGTCTACTCCACCGAACTACTGTTATAAGCATGAGCCCCGTCAGACTGGTCGTGGCGGAGGTGTTGCAACAATATATAGTGATATTCTCAATGTTACCCAGAAAACAGAATACAGGTTTAACTCTTTTGAAATACTTCTGCTAAATGTTACACTGTCAGACATGCAAAAGAAATCTAATGTATCTCTTGCTCTGGCTACTGTGTATAGACCACCAAGGCCGTATACAGAATTCCTAAAAGAATTTGCAGATTTCCTCTCAGACCTTCTAGTTACAGTTGATAAGGCGCTAATCATGGGAGATTTTAATATTCACGTTGATAATACAAATGATACATTAGGACTTGCGTTTACTGACCTAATAAACTCCTTTGGAGTCAAGCAAAATGTCACCGGGCCCACTCATCGTTTTAATCATACACTAGATCTAATTATATCGCATGGAATCGATCTTACTGCTATAGATATTGTACCCCAAAGTGATGATATTACAGACCATTTCCTTGTATCGTGCATGCTGCGTATAACTGATATTAACTATATGTCTCAGCGATACCGTCTGGGCAGAACTATTGTTCCAGCCACCAAAGAAAGATTCGTAAATAACCTGCCTGATCTATCTCAACTGCTATTTGTACCCAAAAATACACATGAGTTAGATGAAATTACTGACAACATGGGCACTATTTTCTCTAATACATTAGAAGCTGTTGCCCCCATCAAATTGAAAAAGGTTTGAGAAAAACGTACCGTGCCATGGTATAACAGTAATACTCACTCTCTCAAGAAAGTAACTCGTAGTCTTGAACGCAAATGGAGAAAAACTAACTTGGAAGATTTTAGAATTGCATGGAAAAACAGTATGTCCAGCTATAGACAGGCTCTAAAAACTGCTAGGGCAGAGCATATCCACAAACTCATTGAAAATAACCAAAACAATCCAAGGTTTTTATTTAGCACAGTGGCTAAATTAACAAATTACCAGAGGCCACCTGATTCAAATATTCCACCAACATTAAATAGTAATGACTTTATGAATTTCTTCACTGATAAAATAGATAACATTAGAAATACAATAGCGAATGTAGATTCTACAGCGTCTAACACTTCAGTTTCATCCATCGCACCCAAAGATAAACTGCAGTGCTTTACAAATATAGGACAGGAAGAGCTAAATAAACTTATCACTGTATCTAAACCAACAACATGTTTAGTAGATCCTGTACCCACTAAATTACTAAAAGAGCTGTTACCTGTAGCCGAAGAACCGCTTCTCAACATAATTAACTCGTCGTTATCTTTAGGTCACGTCCCAAAACCATTCAAGCTGGTGGTTATCAAGAAAGAGAAGTGAGAAGAAATGAAGTGAAGTGACATTCAGCCAAGTATGGTGACCCATACTCAGAATTTGTGCTCTGCATTTAACCCATCCGAAATGCACACACACAGAGCAGTGAACACACACACACACTGTGAGCACACACCCGGAGCAGTGGGCAGCCATTTATACTGCGGCGCCCAGGGAGCAGTTGGGGGTTCAGTGCCTTGCTCAAGGGCACGTAAGTCGTGGTATTGAAGGTGGAGAGAGAACTGTACATGCACTCCCCCCACCCACAATTCCTGCCGGCCCGGGACTCGAACTCACAACCTTTCGATTGGGAGTCCAACTCTCTAACCATTAGGCCACGACTTCCCCACATCAAGCCTCTTATTAAGAAACCAAAACTAGATCCTAGTGTACTGGCAAATTATAGGCCTATTTCAAATCTTCCATTTATGTCTAAAATTTTAGAAAAAGTTGTGTCTGCTCAATTGAGCACCTTCCTGCATAAAAATGATCTGTATGAAGAATTTCAGTCAGGTTTTAGGCCCCACCATAGCACAGAAACTGCACTTGTTAAAATTACAAATGACCTGCTCCTTGCGTCAGATCAAGGCTGCATCTCATTTCTAGTCTTACTTGATTTTAGTGCTGCGTTCGACACCATAGATCATGACATACTCATAGATCGATTACAAAACTATACAGGTATTCAAGGGCAGGCTCTAAGATGGTTTAGATCCTACCTGTCCGATCGCTACCATTTTGTTTACTTAAATGGGGTGTCATCTCATTTATCATCAGTAAAATATGGAGTGCCACAAGGATCCGTCCTAGGTCCCCTTCTATTTTCAATATACATGTTGCCCCTTGGTAATATTATTAGAAAATACGGAATTAGCTTCCACTGTTATGCTGATGATACTCAGCTATATATCTCAACGAGACCAGATGAAACTTCCCAATGATCTAAGCTAACAGAGTGTGTTAAAAATGTAAAAGATTGGATGACAAATAATTTTCTCCAATTAAATTCGGATAAGACAGAGATATTAATTATTGGACCAAAAAAAAAACCCACAGAATCTTGTAGATTACAATCTGCAGCTAGACGGATGAACTGTTACTTCCTCTACAGTCAGAAATCTGGGTGTTATATTAGACAGCAATTTGTCTTTTGAAAATCATATTTCCAATGTTACAAAAACTGCATTCTTCCATCTTAGAAACATTGCCAAGCTACGAAACATGTTATCTGTTTCTGATGCAGAAAAGCTAGTTCATGCATTCATGACCTCTAGACTGGACTATTGTAATGCACTTCTAGGTGGTTGTCCTGCTTCGTCAATAAACAAGCTACAGGTAGTCCAAAATGCAGCAGCTAGAGTCCTTACGAGGTCAAGAAAATATGATCATATTACCCCAATTTTACAGTCTCTGCACTGGCTACCTATTAAGTTCCGTATCAGTTACAAATTATCATTACTTACCTATAAGGCCCTAAATGGTTTAGCTCCTGCGTACCTAACTAGCCTTCTACCACGCTACAACCCATCACGCTCCCTAAGGTCACAAAACGCTGGACTTTTGGTAGTTCCTAGGATAGCAAAGTCCACTAAAGGAGGTAGAGCTTTCTCACATTTGGCTCCCAAACTCTGGAATAGCCTTCCTGATAATGTTTGGGGTTCAGACACACTCTCTCTGTTTAAATCTAGATTAAAAACACATCTCTTTCGCCAAGCATACGAATAATGTATCTTTTACATTGTGAGTGTAGTTGCATCTGATCAAATGTGCATTCTTATTCTTTAGCTTGGGTTAAACTAATTTTACTTTGTTGGATCAGCAGCTATGCTAAAGTTGTCTCTATTTTGTTTCTATGTTTTGCCACGGGATTTACATCCTGTGGTAACTAGGATTTACACAAGCTCCAGTCTGGATCCAGAACAACTGAGAAAAGATGATGCTGACCCTCAGAGGACCCCAGATGATCCTAACCTTGAATCAACAAACAGAACTAACAATTATTGCTACATGTGTGACTGCATCATATAATAACTATTAATTAATAATATTGATAGTTCATCGTCTAGCTGACTACGTCTTGTATTATTATTATTTTTTTTTATTTTTTCTAAAATCCTGTCAAACGTGCACAAACTACTAGCTACTACTAAATATTGTAGAAACATAATTTTCTGTAAAGTTGCTTTGTAACGATTTGTATTGTAAAAAGCGCTATACAAATAAACTTGAATTGAATTGAATTGAATACGGGCATGTTGATGTGTTCAGTACAGGACTCTTGTCAAATGTGTGAAGTTTGGGGCAGATCGGATGTTGCTAGCCTGAGTTACAGCAACTTCCTTATTCAATGCAATAGTTGCATGCTTTAACACTTAGCTAAGTGTTGCTAGCATGTTTTAGTATGCTTCTAGAATTTTGCCAACCTATTTAACACTTGTTGATGCTTTTTATTATTTTGTAAGGAGTCCATAACAGTTTTAAACTGTTAAAAAAACTGGGGTCACTTCATCTACAGCGACATCGTTGACTTGATTGCAAATAAATGTACAGATACTATTTAACTCAACAGAGATGACATCACTGAATTCAATGATGAACTGCCTTTAACTATCATTTTGCATTATTGACACACTGTTTTCCTAATGAATGTTGTTCAGTTGCTTTGACGCAATGTATTTTGTTTAAAGCGCTATATAAATAAAGGTGACTTGACTTAAACATGCCACTTCCTGTTGCCAGCAGGTGGCACTATCATCGAATATGGGCATGTTGATGTGTTCAGGAGAGGACTCTTATTAAATTCGTTCAATTTGGGGCAAATTAGGCACTATATGCACTATTCTAATTCTATTCTTTAAAAAAATCGAACTACCTTTCTAATCTTTTTGTATTCTATTTTCTTTTAATTTATTATGCAATTGTATGTGTGTGTGTGTGCGTGTGTGTGCGTGTGTGTGTGTGTATGTGAAAAGATCTCTAACACTAGCTTGCTCTATTCTTTTTTTATTCTATCAGTTTTCTTTTTTTCTTTTTCTTTTTTTTTCTTTTTTTTATTATATTATTTAAAATCCCATGCTACGTGTACTGTGTTAACCTAACTGAGACTTGTTATAGCACTTATATATCATTGCTCTTTTTATTGTTTTTGATTGCTTCCACTGTCCTCATCTGTAAGTCGCTTTGGATAAAAGCATCTGCTGAATGAATAAATGTAAAAAATGTAAATATGCCTGAATTACAGTAACTTCCTGTTTCACTGCATTAAGATGATGCTTTAGCATTTAGCTAAGTGCTGCTAGCATGTTTTAGTATGTTTCTAGCATGTTGACGGTATATTTAGCACTTGCTGACGCCTTTTAATATGTTGCTAGGAGTCCATAACAGTGTTACACATGACACTTCCTGTTACCAGTAGATGGTGCTATGGCTATAACCAAATACGGGCTTGTTGATGTGTTTAGAACAGGACTTTTGTCAAACGTGTGAAGTTTGGGGCAAATCGGACGTTGCTAGCCTGAGTTACAGCAACTTCCTCATTCAATGCAATAGTTGCATGCTTTAACACTTAGCTAAGTGTTGCTAGCATGTTTTATTATGCTTCTAGATTTTTTTCCAGCCTATTTAACACTTTTTGACACATTAATTTGTCCCTAGGAGTCATAACAGTGTTAACCTTGTCACTTCCTGTTACCAGCAGGTGGCGCTATGACTATAACTGAATTTTGTCATGGGTGTTTGTTCGGAACACCTATCACATGTGTAAGGTTTGGGGAAGATCGGACATTGCTTGCCTTAGTTACAGCAACTTCAAGTTTCATGGCGGAACATCAAACTTTGTCAGGCCGCCAGGGACACACCCCGTGAAGAAAACTCAAAACCTTCGCAATTTAACATCACAAAGGTCTTATGATGACCGTCACTAAATTTGAAGACAATCCGATTAAAACTGTACGAGGAGTTTGTCAAAGTAAGAGGCATGGAAATGGCAAAAACTGCACAAAAATCGTACAGGAAATTCAAAATAATTTCCTTCCTGTTGGGTTTTGGATTTTGTACCAGAAACTTTTTTGTAGATAATGGTGTGCTACATGTGTGTACCGATTTTCCTGCATGTACGTGAAACGTAGCTCGATGCGCACTCCTTTGAAATATAACAGGTGGCGCTATCGAGCCATTTTGCCACACCCACTTCTGAAACCTATGTCAGATGTAAATTTTCGCCAATCCTGATGCGTGTGCAAAGTTTCGTGAGTTTTGGAGCATGTTTAGGCCTTCAAAAATGCGATTCATTTCGGAGAAGAAGAAGAAGAAGAAGAAGAAGAAGAAGAAGAAGAAGAAGAAGAAGAAGAAGAAGAAATGGATCAATTCCAGTAGGGTCCTCGCAGTGCAGTGCTCAGGCCCTAGATATGAATATTAATATGACAAGTTCTTACATTCAGATCAACAAGCTCTCGAGTTTTGCTACTGTTTTACCTTCATACACTTGTACGGTGGTGAGATGCAGGCTGAACTTCTTCCTTCAGCTTCTTGTTTGGGTGTTAGCAAAGTGATGTATCTTGTAGCTGAAGGAGAAGATTCTGATGAAATAGCACTGCGAGCCAACTTATATAGGGGTTGGCTCTGCCATTTCTGTCAGGCTAAAGTACCATTGCTTTGTTCAGCTACACAAACGTGATGAAATCAGGCTTCAGTATAGAGTAAAACAAGAGTTTTCCACATACACAATGTGAGAGAACATTTGAAAGGGAACAAATATTTTTAGAAAATACACAATATTAAATACATTTTATTAAACAGTAATTGTGACATTGGTTATGTAGGTTATGGTAGTAGATTATGCTCTTTCGGCTAAAGGTTGTATGCTTGCCTTCCAGTGGCTTTGATATCGACAATCCAGCTACAGTATCACAGTTGCTCAGCTGAATAAAAAGCAGAAACTTATGAAATAAATTACATGATTTGCGATAAATCAAAATCATAGTTAATTGTATTTAGCTAATTTTGCTGAGAAAAACTACCAAATGAAGATAATTCAAATCATTAGATTATTGTGTCAGACGATAGCATTGAGTATTATTTTTGTGACACATCAGAAGGTCCAGATCCATTTACAGCTTTATTGCGAATGTTCAGACAATACAGGGTCAGAAACTGGCAAGGCTGAACAATGGAGACAAGGCTTAGACAGAACCTTAACCAGGCGAGAGATCAGGGATCAACAAACACGGTTAATAACGCTCAGAAAAGACAGCCGGGCAAATCAAGAGTTCGCAGTGACTGAGCATTTGGTGACTGCTAATATGTGTGTGTGGGCGTGTAAATGAGAAGCAGGTGTAGAGAGTGATGAGGTGTGATTGTAGTGAGGTGTGGTGTGAGTGATCAGTCCCAGATATGAGGGATGATGGTAAAGCCGAGTTCAGACTGCACGCTTTTCAAAGAAGTCGGGTCACTGTTCTTTTCACACTGCATGACTATCTTGGCCAGCATTCAGTCACTGCTGTGTACACACTGCACAATGGATCGGCGGCAGAAGGTTTCACACAGCATGACTTTACAATAGGAAGAATCGCCGACAACTCTGTCTGGCATGCAAACTATGTTTCACAACCAAACACACACAAGATGTGACAAGGAAACAACGCGATATCACACGTGCAATACCATAGTTTTCACGTGATAGCTCAGATGAAACTTCAAACAGACACGGGTGCTCCTGCCAAATTTATACTAATTTATCTTCCATTTCATGGGTCCAAATAGACAGAGAAGAAAGCCTTTTTCTGAAATGAAGCCATGCTTGCTGATATTGTGGTCTATAACTCCTCCCCGAACTCCCCGCTGGTCTGTATCTTGCTCTCTCATTGGCTGTCGGTCATTGCCGATGTAGTTTTCAGTCAGAACACTTTAAAGGCAGCATGATTTTGAATCGCCGACAGGTCCAGATATTTAGCATGCCAAATATCTCACGGGCATCGGCGACTTGTCAGCAATTCTCTCAGATCGTGTCTTTGCTCATTCACACTGCGTGATTGTCACTCGCATGAACGAGCTCAGATTTGCCTGTGATTTCGGGCATTTGTTGGTGATTTCTCAAAACCTGTCGGCGAGCCAAAAACTGGGCTAAAATCGTGCAGTCTGAACGTGGCTTAATTGGAATCCAAATCAGAGTTCATTAATATTTAGAGGATGGTTCCCTCTGGTGGTGAGGAGGAGGTGGTACGGGAACTTCCTCTGTAACAGAAAGTTACTTTTTCTAATCCATGGCTACTCCCTCCTGACTGATAATGTACCGGAGGAAAGAACTGCTGGTTTCATGGAACTCACATTTCTCAGCCTTGGCGTAGAGTTGATACTGGATAAGGCATTTCAGCACTGACCTCACATAGTGGACATGTTCCTCCAGAGAACTTGAATAGATCAGGATGTCGTCTATGTATACAATTACCCCTGATTACCTCTGTCGAGCATGTCCCGGATTATGTTATTCATTAAGGATTTTAAAACTGATGGACTGTTTGCTAGGCCGAAGAGCATAACCTAGTACTTGTAGTGCCCACTAGTGGTGGAGAAAGCAGTCTTCCATTAGTTTCCCTCATGGATTCGAATCAGGTTGTAAGCGTTAAGTAAATCCAACTTGGTGTAGTATTTGGCCCGGCGAAGCTGTTCTAGTGCAGCTGGAACTAGGGGCAATGGGTAATGGAACTTAATGGTGATATCACTGAGGCCCCGGTAATCAATACATGGCCGTAACCTCCATCCTTCTTAACAAAGAAAAACCCAGCTGAGGCAGGAGAAGTGGAGGGCTGGAAAAAATCCCTTGGAGAATTTTTCTTAATGTAAAGCTTCATGGCTTTGGATTCAGGTTGAGATAACGTGAATATCCGGCCTTTAGGAAGAGTGGTGTTGGGCATCTCACTCTTGACAGGCAACGTTCTTGACACGTGGCGCCCCATTGATTGATCTGTCCTTCCCTCCAAGAGATGAGTGGATTGTGTGTCCGTAACCATGGTAGTACAAGGATCATGGTATGATTGGGTGAGAGGATGACACAGAATCGAATGAGTTCTGAGTGCAGGGTTCCAAAGTGCAGTTTGACCTCCTCGTTGACGCTGAGAATTCTTCCCTCTCAGTCTTCTGGTACTGGATGATGGTCGAACTGGGCAGGAGATTTTCAGGTGACCCGACTGACCACAGTAGAGACACAGCTGATTCTGCAGACGGCATTCTTGTTCTTCAGGTGTGAGGTGAGTGTATCCCAATTGCATGGGTTCAGCTCCGCTGATGGCTCCATTGGCAGAACGAGGCATGTTTCGAGCTGAACATTGAGAACGGATCAAACTGTCAATTTTTAATGGCAAGATCGAAGAACTCACTCAGACTCCTTCCTTCAACTCAGCAGGCAAATTCTGACTGAAGTTCTACATTCAATCCTCTCTGAAACAAGACCTTTAATGGGTCCTCAACCCACACAGTCTGGGCCGCAAGTGTATGGCATGAAAGAGCGTACTCAGCTGCTGACCTCCTTCCCTGAGTCAGGTTTAATAACCGGTCTCCCTCGCCTCTCCCCTCAGCCGGGTGTTTGAAAACCTTGCGGAAAGTTTGCAGAAAGGCTTCGAAGGTGGTGAAGGATGAACTGTTAGTCTTCCATACAGCGGTAGCCCAATCCAATGCTCTCCCTGCCAGCAGTGAACAAACGAAAGCAATGCAGCTGGAATCTGTGGGGTATAGCAATGGTTGCTGGTTGACGAAGAGTGAACACTGAAGTAAGAAGCCCTTGCATTTAGCAGGTTCTCCATCGAATCTCTCAGGGAAAGTGAGTCATGGGCTGACTGGGGGTGTTGGAACTGGGAGTGGGTTGCTTGGAACAGGTGGTGACACTGAGGCTTTGCAATGCTCTGACCAGATCCTCAGTTAATGTGGTGAGCTGGTTTAATTGATGTTGGTGCAGGGAGAGCTGAGACGCCTCCTCTGTAACAGTTATAGACATGACTTCATATTCAGATGTTCATGTATTGTTATTTTATTCCCATACAATAAATCCTAATAAATAATAAATGTATTCATTAAGGACAGGGATAGGCAAGTTCAGTCCTAAAGAGTTAGCTCCAACCCTGAAAAAAAAACCTCACCTGCCTTGGGCCTTAGCCTGAATTCGAAATCGCCCCCTATACCTTCATTCACTACTCCCCACATTAGACCACTAATACAGTTCACTTGAAGGAGTGAATGAAAAAAAGTGAGTGAATTCAGGCTTTTGGCACTTCCCTTCTTCACTTTTCCCATGGCACCTTTTGTAAAGGAATGTAACCCCAGTGTCCTGGCTAAACTGCCGCCACTGACCCCTGTCAATTATGGCTTCCTAATCCCCATCTACTTGATTGGCTCTGTGACACTCTCTCATCTCCACCTGTAGCAGATGTATGGTGAGTGCACTGGTGCCGTTATACTGTAGCTGCCTTTGCATCATTCAGGTGGATGCTGAACACTGGTGGTGGTTGAGGAAAGATACCCGCCCCCCCCCCCCCCCCCGGCCACATGATTGTAAAGCACTTTGGGTGTACAGCAATACTCAGTAAAATGTGCTATATAAATGCGTCCTTCATTTATTCATTCATAGTTTGTACTTGCTGTTTAATAATCATTTGAAACTTGCAAACTGGCAGCTCCAGTAGTAAAATTGAAGGATTTAGACTCTGTCATGGAAATCATGTGTAAACACTAATTAAGTAATTTAACAATCAACTGACACTTAATTTATACTTATTGTATTATGCTGTACGCCAAGGACGAGGGATTTGTACAATGAATAGATGGATTATTTAGCTCTGGGCGCCATCTTCTGGCAAATCATGGCAAAATCAAACAAAAAATCACACCTGTAAAATCAAACCAAAGCCTTTAGGATTATAAAATTACTGTCATGTGTGTTTGATTTGAGATGGAACTTAGAAATGTTGAAACCTGATTTAGGCGATCCTTTTATCCAAAGCAAATTACTTTTGACAATAAAACAAGCTAAAGCAGTTAATTCAGGGGAGACCAATGAATTAGTAATTCTGTACACACAAAATTTCTTTACCAACCAGTGTAGTGCAATGCTGAAGGGTTTGTGTAATGTAAATAATAAATAATAATTATATTCTTAATGTGTAATTATTTTGTGGTCCTTCACACATTACATTTGTTGTTATAACTACCATGCATAATAGTAGCAGGGCAATGTGTAACCAATAGAGAAACAAATTAACCTGCAAAGGTCAATGCTCAGTCCCCCAGTTTGACAAGTGTCTTTGGGTTCATTGGCAGTCACCAGTTTATCTGGTAAACTATTATCCAATGAATGTGATGCAGGTGCAGCTGGAAGGTGAAATTAAAGTTCTTCTTTGTAACACTGCAATCTCTCTGCAGGATATCGAGGATCACATCGCCTTTGTAATCACTGTCCCCACTGCGCTGGGTATTTTCCTCACTATCTTTGTTCTGGTCTGCATCGAGTCCATCTTCAAGAAGCTGCTCCAAGTTTTCTCCTTGGTGATCTGGGCCTGCCTGGTTGCCATGGGTTACCTCTTTATGTTTTTTGGAGGAATCATCTGTCCCTGGGATCAGGTAAGATTGAGTGCATTATCGGCTATTTAAGGTTGTTTTCAGTCATAGGCCTTTTACCTGATACATTTCAGATGATGTAATCTTGAGAATCAGTAGGAACGAGTAACATGAGAGTGACTGGAAGGAGAAATAACACAACACTTTAGTCAAAAAGGAAGGTGTATGCATACTGATGTATGGGACAGCCTCTGGTGAACAAATGGAATTATGGATCAGCGTCATCTTTACTAGGCAAATTGCCATTTGTCAAGTCAGCTGATTTCCTGGGATGTACAGAGATAATTTTATGAGAGCGCTCCATACCAGAATTAAGTGAAAAGACCAGAAAATTCTTATCAAAAATGAAAGAATTCCAGAAAGATAAAACAGTTATGTGGAGAACATGGATATAAAAATAATAACAACAATTATTATTATTTATTTGTTAAATTTCACATTAGGGATACTGTTTCACCCCAATATATGGAAAATCATGGAAGACTCTGAAACTGTGATCAGTAATACTGGCAAGTCAGTAATAAGTGATTTATTTATTTATTTATCTATCTACAACGTATCTATTTATTTATTTATTATTATTATTATTCAACTGAATCTATTCTGCTGTGTTTTAAATCAGTTCGAACGTAGATTTTCCAAACAATTATAACCCATCAGATGTAACCCGACTTGTCCAAATGCATTATACAGTTTAACCCTGTTCAGTGAATTATTATGTCAGGTGTAAAGATTTTACTTGACAAAAGCATTTTATAGTCTTCTACTATAAGATTCAAATTATCCTGCTCTCTTTTCCCTCATGTTGATTATATAAAGTAGCTATTCCCATTTATTCTTCAAGGAAAGAAAAAAAATTAATTAAAATAATTAAAATAAGCAAGTAAATAAATAAATGAACAAACATCTGCCATTATTTGTGTAAAACTGTATGAAAATATTTAAATGGAAAATAAAAGGAGCTAATGATT
This sequence comes from Carassius carassius, assembly GCF_963082965.1. NCBI lineage: Eukaryota > Metazoa > Chordata > Actinopteri > Cypriniformes > Cyprinidae > Carassius > Carassius carassius. The sequence goes on from NC_081769.1 coordinate 9,941,972, forward strand.
TGCTGTGTTAAAATAAGACTCAATGTGTCTCAATCGCTGACATATTGTATCTCTAGAGTAGATGACATATGGTGAAAGACAAACAAGGCTAATGTCAGACGTGTAAAGAGGGATGACTTCCTGTGTTAGTCAATATCTGTGCTTGGTTCCAGATTAAGGGCAGATATAGAAGTTCTCAATACATAGACCCAATTTTAATCTTCAATAAAGCAAAAGCTTCACTTTTTGCATAAAATATTTGAGCAAAATTGTGTCATATACACTAACCACTTTAGCTATCACTGATGTAGTGCTGTGAGTATGGAAAATTATTTATGCAATTTGGGCTTTTGATACCTAAGCAATGTTCACACTAATTTTCACACACTATATCTATAATGATAACTTGTATTGTTTTTTTGTTTGTTTTTTAAGAAAGATTTTGTTCCCAGCTGATGAATTATTAAAAACATTGACAGCTGATCAGTAACCACCTGGCAGTAAAGAGCTTGAGTATTTAAAGTGGAAGATGACATAACACACAATAAATAAAATGTTATCCTTCTTTGGTGCGGACACTAATATAGTTATATTATACCAATTAATTATAATTATGTTGCCCTTTACAGTATCTCCTAGCCAGATGTGACAGCCACATGCAGTAAAAGGTATCTCCTATGCCAGGGGTTTTTAAATCTGTTCTAGAGGACCCCCAACACTGCACATTTTGTATGTCTTTCTCATCTAACACACATGATTCAAACCATTAGTTCTTTAGTAAAGACTGCAAGCAAAGGCACTATAAGGCAAGCCTAAAACCTTTAGCAAAAAAAGCGTAACGGCTAATGCTAATGCTTCCTCTTTGACAGTACATGGGAAAGGAGACCAGATGTCATTTTTTAAATGGATGTTATTAATGAAGGAGAGGCTTCACTAAGTGGAATAAACAGTTTTTAAGAGTAAATGGTTTATCATTTAATGACAGCCTATTTGCTAATCTTCCACATGTTTTAGTCTAAACAATACTTTTGTATTTAACTATTTTTAGAGTTTACCATAAATAATAATAAAAGAAATGCTGTTTTATAAGAGAAGTCACTGCTGGGATATAGCTTATGGCACTTCCCATTCATTCCTATGGTATCTGTAAACAGCGACTGAGTGCCGTACAACTCTGACTGAAATTCAGTGATGTCAAAGGCTGTAATGTGATTGGTTATTAAAGGCACACGTGATCCAAGTTAGCTGTTATGCTTTCTCAAATAGTAAGTATACAGACCCTCTCATCTCCCTATATAAAGACAATCTCTGCTGCAAGACCTGAATTTGGTGTGTCTGATAAGGGAGACATACAAAATGTGCAGGGCTTTGTATGCGTGTCTCCGCTTAACTCTGCATACTTCAGAGAGCAAGCATTTCCAAGCCCATGTGCTTTATGATAGCAGTAACTGTCAAGGTCAAGTTTATTTATATAGCCCTTTAAAACAGCATAAATGCTGACCAAAGTGCTGCACAACATACCAAACAAAACATCCTCGTACAATACAATTTAAAGACTAATGATAAAATATGGAAAGAAACCAAAACAAAAGTAATAAAATTAAGAACGGAAACATCATGCAATTTAAAACAATATTTAAGACTAAAAAAATAGTAATATTAATTTAATAGTTAATATCAAATTACACATATGCCTGAGAAAAAAAAGAAGGTTTTAAGAGTAGATTTAAATGTAAAAAGAGTAGGGGAAAGTCTAATAGACAAAGGTAGGGAATTCCAGAGCTTAGGTCCAAGAACTGTGAATACTCTGTCACCTTTGGATTTAAGTAGAGATTTTGGAACATTTAATGTCATCTGACTGTAAAATTAATATTGTAATGGGCTATTTAAAAGAGCCTAATACAGTTAGTCTGAGCTTCTGTTTTAATTTATTTGCCTTTTATATTTTAGTGAATTTAACTGTTTAAAAAGCATTACTTTTGCTCTTAGATCGTAATATTGCAATGTATTAATGTAATGTGATTTCCCCCTTTTTAGCACATAATCTATACCATAGCCTTCATGGTTACATTCACTATATTAGTCTTCATAGATTGGCCTTGTTTCAATGGACAAAATTAGGCAGGATGCGAAATAAAAATAATAAGAATACAGAAATATTATATATATAAGTTTTTTGGTTCTTCCCAACTTAAGTTGCATCTGAAATGCCAAGAGTGATCGACCTATTAGAGCACTTTCTTCTTTTTGTAAGCTCTCTTCATCTCAAGTCAGATGTGTGAAGACAGGTCACTGAAAGGTCTTCTCTCTCACACAATTAAAATATCCATGGCACTAATGTTTGGTAACCGTGGTGTTAATGTTGCAGGGGGCATTTTGTTTCCCTGAAAACAAGATGAGACAAGCCCAAAGGCAGGTAATTAATTAGGTTCTTATGTATGTAGGTAACAATGAAAAACAATAAATTAAGCAATGATTAAAAAGGTTGCTTCTGAATGTGCATTCCACTTAATTTAGATTACAAAAATCATTAAGATGCTTGGATGCTCTTCTATCTCTATCTGTTTGAAAACATCTAGGTCATTAATGTTAGCATATGGTACTGCTAAAGCTGAGATGCATAGTAATTTCCCAGCCACATTACTTAACAAAGATGTTGCTTTAAAGATCAATGAAATGCCTTGATAAGCACAGTTTTCTTTCATGTATTTACATATTTCTAATTGAAACAGGAATTAACTTCAAAAGCTTTTTAAATAGCCAATCATATTAGGCATATGGTATTCTGATGGAGGGCATTTGACATTCTAAATCTAGAGAGCATTTGATTCGACTGAAATTTCCATATCCTTATTTTGAGATGTGTCATTAATTAGTTTTGGTCCATTTTTGTATGTTTACTTAATTTAAATTGGTCAATTGGAATAACCTACACCACATGGTTGTAAAGATAGCACTAAAGCTAAGAGTCATGATCTAAAAGCTTTATAACAAAGCTGCACACAAAATTTCGATATGGTTCTCTTGTTGTTCTGTGTAGCACCTCTAGTATGTGAAACAAGTTCCATTAAAAACAAAACAAAAACAACAACAATGGGCTTCCCGATGGGCAGCGCCCGCTGTTTGCCGCCGCGTCTTCCGAGTAAGTCGATCTCAGGGCCGCGTCGGGGGAAGAGGACACGCGCTCTCTGCTAGCTTCAGGCAGTGAGGGCTGGGCGAGCTCTGAGGATCTCGCGCCTTCTGCTCAGAAGCCCAGCAGACGAGCTGACATCGAGAAGGAGCCGGGGCGAGGGCTCACGCTGGCCGCGACGAGTCTCAGCCTCGAGTGGTCTGCACCAGCACCCCCCTCTCGTTCCCAGCTGGATGGTATTTTCCTTTCGGATGAGCGTACTTCTCAAAGCCCGCCTCATTTCTTCCTGAGCTTCACGAAGAGGTGGCAAAGGCTTGGAACGCTCCATATTCAGCGCGAACTCGTACGTCTGTCTCTCTAGCATTCTCCACACTGGATGATGCTAAAAACAGGAACTACCAGTCACTTCCGCCGTTGGAACAGGCGATAGCGACGCACCTTTGTCCGCCCTCTGCTGGACGGCGGACGAAAGCGGTGTTGCCATCTAAAGCCTGCTGCATGACGCTGCGTCTGCACTACTCACGATGGCTGCTTCATGGAAGTGCAGGTGTACGAGTTCCGTTGTGGCCGAGCTCTCACCCAAGCGCGCCGCTGTTTCAGTTCCAGGAATTGTGACTGGCTCAGCATTTTCTGCAACGCGCAAGCCTGCACAGTTGCCCGCTTGCCTGCACACAAAAGCCGTTATCACAACAGCTTTAGCAACGCAGCTCGAGACCCCCGGGCTCAGGTTATTGCCCTGACTGCCATGCCGGTGTCAGAAGACGATAGAGACTCAAGTCTTCTTTGCCCTGTCAGGGTTTTAAGAGCTTATGTGTCTCGCTCTGCTGCCTTTCGACAGACTGAGCAGCTGTTTGTCTCATTCAGTGGACGTTCCAAGGGAATGGCTGTTTCGAGACAGACTCTATCCAGATGGATAGTTGACGCCATAGCGTTAGCTTACGCTTCCAGGGGCCTTCAGTGCCCGCTGGGCGTCAGAGCACACTCCCCAAGGGGCGTTGCCTCATCGTGGGTGTGGTCTACTGGGATCTCCTTGCAGGATATATGTATGGCGGCAGGTTGGGCGTCGCCGTCTACATTTATCAGGTTCTATAACCTGGAGGTTCCCGCCTTGCAAGCAAGGCTGCTGTCGGTATAGTCGAATCAGGGCCCTGAAGGGAACTCGGAGTTCGTGAGCGTTATGCGCTGCCGACTGTTATATGGGCAGTATTGCGTAAGACCCGCATTGCCACGTTGGTCAGGCCTTGCCTCGGCTGTGTGATGTCATTTTGCCGCATCTACGGATGCTGCTAGATATGGGACGGAGGGCTTCCCCCCTTCCTGTCCTGGACTCTCTGTGAGTCCCTTTAGGTGACTGTGCACTGTAAATCCTGGGCGTTGCTTCAGGTTTATTGGTGTGTGATCCCTGCGCGCACGGCGTTTTATATAGGGTTCCCGTAGCGTCATAGCTAAGACGCAGTACGAGAGAGCTCTCGTAAGAGAACGTACTCGGTTACTAACGTAACCTCGGGTCTCTCTAGAAGAGCGAACGAGTACTGCGTTCTCTGCCGTGCGTACGATTCACTCTAGTTCGCTTCGGCGATGAAATAAATCAGGTGAGTCAGCCTTTTCGTGCTCCTTTTATAGGTTGGGCCACACCCGTTTCGGCGGGAAGTGGCAAGAAGGGCGCGAAGCCTGCGCTCGATAGGCTGTGCAGTTGCCACAGAACAAGCCAATGAGCGAAAGAGCCGTCTCGCCTATGGCTGTGTACTGCTGCAAATGCGCTTTACAAAAATACAAAATTAAGGATAATTTTTTGCTTCAGTATTTCGTGAAAAGAGACTTTTCCCGTAGCGTCTTAGCTAAGACGCAGTACTCGTTCGCTCTTCTAGAGAGAACCGAGGTTACGTTAGTAACCGAGTACGTTTCTGTACCTGGACACAAACTTGAATAAACTAAAACATTGAGTAAATAGCACAAATAAATATATAGAATGAACATACAAATTAAACAATTTCAAACAGGGCCCACTAGTACGTACAACCTGCACCGGGGCCCCTGCAAACCCTAGCTATGGCCCTGCATATGTAAAATTATTGTCAAAATTAGGGTTTAATTTAATTATTATTCTATAACATCTCGTCTATCATCTATGAAAATGTCTTGGCAAAATTAACTTGTTTAGTGCAGAAAAAATAGTGATTTATTACAACAAGAAGAAAAGTTTTTATCTCATATTAAGAGTGCGACGGAGGTGTTGTCTCTTAACACCACAAAGACAGTTAACCTATCAAAATAAATCAAGTAACATACAATAAAGGTATATCAATGAACATTTCCCACCAGTCCTGTGTTTATTTTTTATTTATTTTTATTAAATTTTATTTACACAATTTTATTTATTAATATAGTGAGATGGCGGAGCGCAATAAAACAATGCAGTCAGAGTTAATCTTGCTTGATCAATCGTGGTGATGTCACTGCCCGAATTTTTTTTAATAATGGACTATTTCATATCCAGAGGTGAAGAATCGGATGACGGTGTTACTAAAGGAGGAGTCCGATGAAAGTCTGTTATATGCATAGTACACTGCACTCACTTTTCTAACTACAAGGTACACTATTTGTGCTATCCAAACATACAAGGGGTGATCAAAATTTCAGAGACTATGCCCATCAGGATAAATAACGGAAAACTGTCCTCTTTAGGGTAACGCTAGTCTGTTTGTGTAATGATGCAGTATAGCGCTCCTGACAGACAGCGATCGTTAAGTAGAAGTGAAAGTGAAACCAGTCTCACTTTAAAACCGTTTTTCTCAAAATTCCATTCCGGAAAATCATAGCTATCAGCAGGGCTTGACAATCCCTTACGAAAATTAACCATGGTTTTGCTATATTAACCATGGTTTAACCATGGTATTTGTAGTAAATCTGTGGTTCTACAAATGGTAGTCAACACGCCAAAAAAACATGGTTTACTACAGTTTTACTATAATAAAACCATGGTTATTTTTCGTAAGGGATAACTTTTTTGCTCACTAGCCAATGTGTCTAGTGGTTTTCCAAAGTTACTGGCCATACAGCATTTTTACTAGACACATTTTTGTTGTTGAGAAATTACCTAATAAAAGTTGAATATGGCGTGCTAATATTTACTTGAACTAGATTTACAACCCTTTTAAATGTAAAACCACTGTACACACCCAAATCAAGACTACATAAATGTATAACAATACAGGTCATCATTAACTCTGATAAGATTGTGTGTAAAGCTCCTTTTTTAAATATAACCATGTATTAAAGGTCCCGTTTTTCGCGCTTTTTTGAAGCTTTGATTGTGTTTACAGTGTGCAATATAACATGTGTTCATGTTTCGCGTGTAAAAAGAAAACAGTATTTTTCACACAATTCACCTATCTGTATATCGCTGTTTTCACTGTCATAAAAATGGGCTGATGATGACTTCCTTGTTCTATAAAGTCACTCCATCAGAAATATGTAACGAGTTCTGATTGGGCCAGCGGTTCCTGTGTTGTGATCCGACACCAGCTTAGAGCAGGCTGCCCTCCTGGAAACGCGATTGGACTAGTTTTGAGAAGCAAGTGGGCAGGAGCATGTGCTGGAAATGTATGTACTTATAATCACAGGAGCGTTTTTACTGACGAGATGCGCATGAAAATCGCATTCGTTTTTTGGCACAGCCCTAACATCTAGTTAACAAAGCTAAACAGCGTTGCCCTTTGTGTAATAAGTTACAGAAACTGTTAAACGCACCAACTTAAATAATAAAATACACTTACCGGTTGTGGTCCATAAACAACGCCTTCTACAGACAAAGAGGGAACTGCTCCATCTTTCAAGAATAATCTTTGTGCAAATCCGGCATTAAACTGATTGAGATTGAGGAAGTTGTCCTCAGCAAGCTGTCCTCAGCAAAATGTGCTGTACATAGTTTTACATGTGGATTATAATTTTCGGGAACCGAGATAAACATAAATTGTAACCATTAATTTCCAAGTACAGCGTCCCTGGGAAGGCCAAACAAAGATGATTGGACTCCGAGATGAAAATAACAGCATTCAACGACATGGCGACAAACAGAAACGCAGCTCTTTCTCCTTGTCCGTCGGAGCACAACAAGACCACGCCCTCCTTTTTGTGAATTCATGTAGGCGGAGGTTAGTCAAAAAACTGTTTTAGTGACGTCATTACTGCAGGAACTAGAGGGATGTAGTCCAAACGGGTCGTTTTTTGTAGGCGAATTCTGTTAAATAAAATATCTCGCTTGGAATTGAACTTTGAGCTTTAGAATTGTACAGATATTATTTATACTCTAACAACAACATTACACACTAACTAAAGTTTAAAACATGGGATCACGAAGAAGCAGACCTTTAAGATAAATACATAAAAAAGTAGCTTCTTATTGCATAATAAAAGTGGTGCATGGATGTAGAAGATAAAAAAGTAAAAAAATAAAAACACTTTAGCATTAGACCCACTGTCTGTTTAAATATCAGATTCAGACTCAGAATTACTTTATTGAACCACACTGGGAAATTCTTTGTTACAAGTTGCAATGGAAAGTAGGTCAGACTTGAAACCTCACAAAAAATGCATGCCATGGTTCGGACAAAGCTGCTTTTATCTTCATTCAAATTTGAGGGGAACGTTCCTCTCATCATAAAAAACATTTCAGTTTGTGTCAGTTTTGTAATGACTACTGGTTAGGTTGCAACCCTCTAGGACACCTTGGCAATTGAATCGCCATTGGCTAGTATATACTTCAGTTTACTCGCCAGACTGATTGATATATATACAATTTTAACATCATTTAGTCAAGCTTTATAATAATTAATTATTATTTAATATAACTTAAGTAATTAGAAGTAATTTTTATAACCATGTTTGAATGCAAATTAGTCATTTTAACTGAACATTTTAACTTGAGAGGTTGTTGTTTTTTATGTCATTCAGTGTTTCTGACAACAACAAAAAAACTGGGGAAAAACAAACAAAAATACTGATATGATAATAATGATACGAATTCTATTAATAAGAACTATAAAACACACTAAGGATTACTAAGGATTAATGAGCTGCTGGATTCATGAATATTAACCAGGTTTGTGCATTCGCTTGAACTGATTTGCTGAAGTCAAAACATGGCCGATAATAGGTGAGCACCAGCCAATGGGATTGCCGTTTGCGTATTAACGCCACCCACTACTGGAAAACCCGGCTGTTTTTAAAAGCTGAAGAATTCCATAGGAACGCCATTATTTTGACAGGAAAATACAAACAGAATATTGTTTAAATGTAGCGAGTCAGTTCACTCACTCACTCTCTATCGGTCTCTGCGTGTGTGTGAGAGAAAGCGACGGCTATTTGTGTGCCTTCACACTAGAGTTTACAATACATTAAATACAGGTGAGCTGTGTATCCATTGAGATGAACTGAGAAATATCACAGATCGCATGACGGAGAATAAAACTCTGAAGCCCTCAGTCAAAGTCAGAGTGTTCACGAGTGAACATATATATGTGTTAACTTATACTTAGCCTCCAACTTACACACTGGCAATTATTCAACACGCCAAAGTGGATAGTTGGAATAACTGTTTTACCCGCCACGAGCAAAATCCACCCACATTTGGTGGGTTGGCGGGTGTTAATATCAAGCCCTGGCTATCAGACAACTTCACATAGTCATAACTTTTGTTATGTTCAAGTAGTTTGGAAAGAGCATGAACTCAGCTTTCATATGGTGTCAAAACCTAAAAAAGGTAAAATTTCACCGTGTGTTGGATTTTCCCAGAATGCATCTCATAATTATTTATATATATATATATATTTAAAGGGGTCATATGATGCAATTTCAAGTTTTCCTTTCTCTTTGGAGTCTTAAAAGCTCTTGGTGCATAAAGAAGATCTGTGACGTGCAAAGTCTGAAGTCTCAAATCCAAAGAGATATTCTTTATAAAAGTTAAAACTCATCCACGCCCCCTAAAACGACTAGTTCTAACACGCCCCATATGTCCCACATGTCAATGTCACGATATGGGAAGATTTGCATAACATTGCCCAAATGTTCAGGCAAAGAAACAAGGCCTAACTTTTATTCTCACTTTTGCCACCGGCGCCATGTCGTGGAGAAGCTGTGCAATGTTTTTAACGGAGGATGAGGACTGTTTCTTGTGAGAGTACCCTACAACTTTATTTAACAAATTAAATTAACTAATTTTGGGAGAAGCATCTGCAGATAATCAACGCTGCCAATTCACTATCAATTTCTGCACCATCCATCTAACCACCTCGAGAGAGAACCAAGTGCAGATAATCAAAATGGCCAATTCACCATCAGTAATCACATCATCTATCCAACCACCACGAAAGAGAACTACTATAAATAATCATAGCAGCCTTACCTTCATTCTCTCTAGTCTTTCAGCATCCCTCCACCACCCTATCTCCTCACCGTCAACCCATTCCAAAGGGGAGCACTCAGCGTTTGGGCCAATGCTGAGCTCAGACCCCTTTCCCTGGGCAGAACGCCAAATACGCATACTTCTTGCTTTATTATCTGCAAGGCAGACTTTTGAAACCAATGTCTGTTTCTATAAAGTGGGTCAGTTTCATATTTGCAAGGACAGTCTGGGGCTTCTGACTCATAGTATGTAAGTAGGTTTACATATGTAAAGGATTTGCCACTGATGATTCAAACTTAAGTTTTGAGCAGATCACAAATTCAGACATGGTATTATGTTTACGGAGCGCAATACGCAATGTAATGCATAATAAGACAGTGTCAAGACAAGTCATTATAATCAGTATTGTAAGGTCCACGGAAATGTCATACTTGCCATTTTAATTCCGCCCCCACTGCAAGTGGCTACTCTCTCCAGCTGGAGTCAGGTTAGTGTAGTTCCTCTCGAACAACCTAGTCTTCTTGAGAAAGTAACTGCGGCAGTACCAGAGTCTTCCGTAAGCATGAAAGAAACCCATTAAGTAGCCATCATTTGCTCTCACTTGGGTCATCCAACTCTTAACAGTGTAAATTACTTGAAATGCATGAAACGACATTAGACCCAAACAACTTAATGAGCCCAAGCAACATGGATAGCCTAAGCAACACGCATGTTGCAGATAACCTGAGAAAATTAAATGGAACTTAACTTGTGATGTTTGAGAGGGAAGCATAGCAGCTGTGAAGTGGATGTTTGGTCTCTTGATATCCTTCTTGGGGATGAACTTCCCATCTGAACTTGTTCTTGAGTCAGTCACATAACTTATGGAGTCCATGACAATAATGTAGCAATGCGTGAAGTAATGCTAACTCAGTCACTTCCGAATCAGGCATCTTATAGTCAATACAGTGAATTCATGTGTTCAAGTTAATGAACTTGAATGAATCGGATATGAATCCATTGAGAAAACAAACTCAACTTCTCTAAATTCCCAATTCCTAGTGACAATGGTATTTTGACTGCCAAATTTGCTATTTAATTAGCTACTGAGAAATGCGAAACTGCTGATAATACTGAGGGACCTAATATACTGTATGAATACTTAGATAGGTGTCGTATTACCATAGGTAGATGGGGATCAGCTGAGAGTAAACTGATGCGAGCTGGACTAATGTGACCTGCCAGAACTTACAATATGCTAGATTTTGAAGGCACTAGTTTTATTTTATTTTTTAAAGTATGTAAAAAAATAACAACTGTATTGTATATTTAGATTAAATAAATGACATGGGATATTCCATCCAGTTGTTACTGGGATCAAATCCATTTATTCATTACATTTAATATCCATTTATTCATTAAATTAGTTTCCAGTCTTTAATTTTCTGATTCACTTCAGTTTGCTATTCAGTTTGCTAAATTAGGAATAATCCAACCAGAAAATTTTTTTTAGCCCTAGAATGCTAGTCACCAAACTAAGTTCTGGAGGGCCGGTGCCCTGTCCATATTATTTGCAGTTTATAAATTGCGTTAATCATTTCAGGATCAAACACATTTCTTCCTATTTTAATTCAAGGTAGCTAAAATAATTTCCTTAGCATGTTCATGTTCAGTACCTTGACAGTTTTCCGGACAGATCTTATTGAGAGTCTTTTCCTGTTCCACACACAAGAGCCTGAACAATCTATATTTACTATATTTATTTATATGTTACTAAATATATATAGTTATATCACTATAAAATCACAGACAGAAAGACAAGACCTATCTATGATATAGCATATACCGGAGTGCTCTTGCCTCGACCTGAAGACGTGTCCACACTAATCTCATACAAGTATAACATTTATGGTTTACTCTATCTGTGCAGACAAATAACTACCCTGTTTTAATTTAATCCTTGTGCACTGCTTTTTCCTTCTTTAGTCTGAGAGGAGACTTCACTCTTGTTTCTGAGTGTCAAAGTGGTAACTAAGAAACATTCTAAGTAAAGGTCAAGATACTGGTCATGTGTTGCTAAACCAGAGTGATGTGCTTTCCATCAAACAGGCTCTTGTGTCCATATCACTTGGGGATTTATGGCTGTTGACATCTGCTTCATTATTTGTTTGATTTTGTAGAAAACAAACCATTTTCTGAACAAGGTTCAATGATCATAAATGAGTAGATTTGAGAGATGACCAAAGCTGCCCTGAAGATTTCAATTAAAGCACAGGAACAAATTGCATTTTAGTTTATAACTGTTGTAGGTCATAAAGAAGGAATGTCAGGGGTTTCCAGTATAAGTGCAAGATATTGGTATAGTATGATTATAAAAATCTCAATAAGTCACTTTTATTATAATCAGTTATCCTGAAAGCACTGTTTTCATTTTTCCTCCTTTCTCTGTCTATCACGTTTATAGGGCTATTTATGTTGATGAGATGAGAGAATTTTCACATCAGGGGTGTCACAGCATTAATGTCTGGCTGACGCAACTGGTGTTGTCTATTTTCTTAATGGCTGGTCATGATATGTCTGCATGAGTTTCATGAGATGTTTGAGTAACAGATAACATTTGAAGATATCCTAAAATGAAGAAAAAAATAAATAAATCAAAACACTTTTTTTTATATATTCCATGGGAATTAAAACCTATGTGTTGCTACCATCATGCTTTACTGTTTAAATATTAAAGGAATACAGTCCTGGTTTGTAGTGAGATTCAACATTAACAGATGTAAATTATTTACACAAAATAATTATTGATGTCCAAACTGAGATGTCAGATTAAATCTATACTTTATGGTATCACAGATTAAATAATATGATTTTATATGATGGATTTTCATTGTTAAAAGTGAAAGTCTGGGACATGTGTAAAACAATAACATTGATTCAGTACATACAATGCATGGTATAATAACAATCAACCTAATGCAACATTAAACTGTCTGTGGTTGAAGAAATCTACAGTATGTATTGCAGTCATTCCACTGAGATTTGTAAATTAATTGGAATGACTTATTTAGATAATTGAGCATTGTTTTAATAAACAGCAGTTCATTGTTCATTGAAAGGTCATTGCAAACTACCCACATATTCACTTGGAAGTCCACAGGTCAAACACAGGGCAATTCAGGCATTAATTTTCTGTGTGCTATGCTACTGCCATTAGTTTAATGTGAACATTCTTCAATGAATCTAGCTGTAAACGCAAATTTTAATATCTTTTCAGAAATATTGTAAACATTTATGGGCATCTATATGCATGAATTAGATAAAATGCTTAAATCACTGTGATGATTCCCTAACACCAATTACTGTGCAGAGCAGATGCTGTGTGAAAAAACTCAAAATTGTATCCATTTGAGTCTTGGTTGAGCCAGGAGCCCAATCTGTGTGAAGTTTACATGTTCTCCCTATGTTGGTCTTGGCCTTCTCCAGGTGCTCTGGTTTCCCCCACAGTCCCCTATAAAAACATGCAGGTATAATATTTTTGTTACAGAGTAAACAGGTTGAGAGGCATGCCGATCTATTTGTAAAGCTTTATTTAAAGACGTGATCATAACAGGCAAGGGACAGACAATGCCACACAGGTATATCAAGGGCAAGACAAAAGAGTAGTCATATAAACAGGCATGGATCCTGAGTTCAAGTCCTTGTGGACCTTTCCTGATCCCACCCCCCTCTCTCTCACCCACTTCGCTTCTTGTCAACCTACTGTCCTATCTAAATTAAAGACATAAAATGCCAAAAATAAATTTTTAAAATGTCTCTCTCCTTCTCCCTCTCTTTTATATAAATCCCTATATAAAACCTCTCTATTTCTTCTACTTCATCTTCCTCTTCTTCTTCTGTGAATCATTTATTTTCCAGTGTAAATCTAAAAAGAGAGGAAAACGGATAAATTTTTGCAGTATATCAAGCTTCATTGCTGAACTGATACTGGGGGCGTATTACAGAATATTTCTTATCTTAGGTCTTAATTTAAGATATGATACGTTAAATTAGGATTTTTTTTTTCATTTTTCTGCAAATTCGTATGAAAGAAGCAAATCTTAATTTGAATTGGAATTCTTATCATATCTTTAAAATCATATCTTATCTCTTAGTTAGGAAATCTTAAATTGCATTATCAAGTTCAACAATCCACTCTCAGGTCTGTTACCAAGCAACTCAACACTGCACAAACTGCTGATGAAGTAAACAAAATAAATAAACAAACCCAGCAAGCTTTCAATGGAAATTTAAACTTTGATAAGTTATGTAGAAAAGGCAAAGCCAATACAATTTGGTAAGTATTCACCTTCGCTCACTCTCAAAGACAAAGGCAGGCAGTGGGCAAGAGTTGTCTTTCTACCATTATAAATCTCCATTCTACATTTTCGATTATTAATTATTGTAATTGTTGGACAGTGCAACTGTAAGTGGTTGTTCCGTTAGCCACTGTTCAAATAATTTAAAAGTTAGGACAGCTGTGGGGTTAATACAGTTTTTATGATTATGTTTGTCAAGTTAGAAGGTTTCTGTAATACCCCTTCCTATCTGTAGCTAAGATAATTCACTTAGGAAATGCTATTATGTAATTGCTAACTGAAATTACCATGGTTATCAAACAGATTAAATGAGATTTTAAAGGTACAGTGGATATAAAATGTTTACACACCCTTGTTAAATTGGCAGGTTTCTGTGATGTAAAAAATAAATAAGTAAAAGACCAAGATTAATCATTTCAAAACTTTTCCACCTTTAGTGTAAACTATTACGTGTACAACTCAATAATAATAATAAAAAAATCAAAAACAAAAAAACAACTGCTATCTTTTGGGAATTATCTTTGTTCCACTGTACTGTATATCTAATGCCTTGGAAGTTATTTTGTACCCTTCCCCTGACTGATACAATTTAACAGTGAGATCCCTCTGATGCTTTAGAAGCCCCTCTGCTGACCATAGCTTTTGTAACTAAGAAAATGTTAGGAAAAGCCTACTAGCCTACTTTATCTGGGTTTAGGCAATGATGGCAGGTGTGTACTGACTCCTATTTAACATGGGTTTGAATGTGATTGCTTAATTCTGAACAAATCGTTCTATGATTTCTATGATTTGAATGTGATTGCTTAATTCTGAACAAATCGTTCTCAGGTCTGCTGATCTTGTTTACTTTGACGTCTACTCAGTTCATTTAATTATGCTTGTACGAAAACCTTGTCATTTACAATTGTTGTTTTTCTATTTATTATTTATTTTTTATTATTGTTTGTTTTTTATTATTGTCTTTCCTCCTGTGTTTATATGGGGTTTTGATTTGTGTCCAGAATTGTGTATAAAGAAGGGAAAATATATATATAATAATGAATTCTTTCAAACTGCAAGTTGTTGTTTATCTTCTATCAACTAACGTAAAAGCAACCCTTCTAGTTTTTGTGTAACTGTGGTTTAAAAAAAAATCTCCCTGGGTTATCACGGTATTTAGAAATTTATTTGGTGACAGGCCAAAATCTTGTCTGGCGCCCGAACTATGTAATAGACACTTTTTCAAAAAGGTCACTAGGGCGCGCCACCGTTACAGAAGTGGCACCCATACAGGGACCTGAACGACTTGAACTTGAACATTTACATTGTGACTTGAACCTGAACATTTCACTGGAACTTGAACATTTTTCACATGCATTAGAACATTTCTCATTTAAACTTGAAAATTGTGCTTGTTTCTGATTACGGAGTATTCTGTTGCATTTTGAGTGTGTTGTGTGAAAAAAAAGAGAAAATTGTGAGAAGTGTTAAATTATGACGATGGAAATTGTACTCTGTCCCTTTTGTACTTTTCTTATTTTTATTTTATACCCCCCCCCCCCCCCCCCTCAAAAAAAGGCCAAAGTCATTCCAAGTTACTCATTTAATTTACTGATTATATACACAACAGACATAGCAACTCCAGTCTGGCCAATTATGCAAACAAGACCCGTTCCTCCACCTCAGTTTCCCACCTTTCACTCCACACCAACTCATTCCAGCAGTCCCCATCCCAGGTCTCAGGTGGACTTTGCCTCTGCCCCTCCAGGTGGAGCGATTTCATTTCAGCCAGAACCTATGCAACTTTGCACATCCACATTCACTGAAACTACCCCATTTTCCTCAGTATCACAGCATCGCCTGCCTGGTTACCTCCCAACTACTGGAAAAGAAATTCACCATTTGACTGCGCAAGTGCAAGGTAACTGGGATTATCTTTTTGACTTTATGAAACATCAGGAGAAAGCTGTGAATGAACTCACCCAGGAGCAAAAAATGGCTACATCCCATCATGAAAAGCAACTTGTAGACCTGACTTCCAAAATCGAGGCTAGCAAACAACAAATTCTCACGACGTTGACTGCAACAAAGGTGGATTCCACAGATTCAGATCAATTACTCAAGGCCATGAAAGTGATGATGTCACATGAGCTACAAAAAATGGAGTACCTTAATTGCTGAAGTCCGTTTCATGGTGGAGCAACTTCAGGTTGAACTTCAGAGAGACATCAGAGCTACACAAAAGAACCTTCAAAAGGAGCACGAGCAGCTCTCCTCTGAATTTAATCATTGCATCACTCAGGTTGACAAGCTAAGCACTCAACTAAAATAACTTCAAACAGACATGGAGAAAAGCTAACGGCAAGATGAAGACATGGCTGATCACCAAGGTAAAGGGTTACAACCAACCTCCCGTTTCACACTTACCGCACCCCCATCACCGCTAGAAAATGTCCCAGAGTGTCATCCTATTCCTGCTGGATAAAGTGACCATTTAAAGTTGACCTTTCCCACTTTTGGAAGACCGTCTGATGCGTCGATCCTCTGCTGTATCTAACACAATGGCAGGACTTTTTAGCATTGCATCCTCTTGCAGAGAGTGACTTGTTGGCAACCTTCCCCAGTGTACTTCATGGCACAGCACATGACTGGTGGGAGGTTGCTCGCTCCTCAAAAACGACACAGAGTGAGTTTGAGACTGCTTTTTTGTCTGCTTTTCTTTCCGAAGATTATGAAGACGAGCTGGCTGAGAGAGTATGTACTAGATTACAAGGAGGAAGAGAAACCATAAGAGACTTTGCTTTCACATATAGAGCACTCTGCAAAAGATGGAAGCCCACTTTGACCGAAATAGAAATAGTTAAAATTATTCTTAAAAACATAAAGCCTTACATAGCCAGTCAGCTATGCGGACGTGTAAGCACCGTGGAAGAGCTAGTAAAGCTATGACACCAACTGGAGAAAGACCATGAGCTGCAGTTGCAATTTGAAATGTGCATGGGCCAAAAACTACAATCTGAAGTGTCACAAAAAACCAACAGTAACAAACAACCTGAAAAACTACAAGTTCAATGTTGGAGATGTAAAGGAAACCACTCACCTGGTTACCTGGTTACTATTATGCCTCCCTAACCACAAACCAATCTGCAAAAAAACACCAGTCCAATCCACGCCCGTTTCAGTCTCGTAAACCTGGAGGTCAAGCCACAAACAATTTTATCACGGCCACAACAAACAAAACGTCAAATTCTAAGAATTTAAAGAAAACACCCTCTAAACCAGCCCCTGCCCCTCCTGCTATCATTCCTCAACAGCTTATCATTCCAGTCGGTATTGGCAGTTGGTATGGAAAGGCCATTCTAGATACAGGTGCACTATTCCATGATCCACGAAAGCCTGTGGAGAAAGCTCTTCTTGCCAGGAGAACTCAAGCCTTGGTCACTTGGTCCACTGTACCTAGCAAATGGTGAAGCAGAAGTCCCATTAGGATGGGTTCAATTGCAAATCAATATGCATGACTGAACTTTTACTCTACCTGTTGCTATCCTGTCCCCCCAAGCACTTGCATACGCTGTGATTTTAGGGTTGGATTTCATTTTCTTCAGTGGCTTACAAATAAATGTCATTGATAGAAAATATTCCTTCAAGACTACTCCACAAGAGGAGTATCCTTTTCAACCTGGTAATGCCAGTGTACCCAATGTACCTCACAGCATACCTAGCCCTTCAGGCCAGCAACCAGAGCAGCCTCCAAGGACACTTAACCCATCCCTCTCACTATTAAGTTCTGTTCCTCCACCCCAACCTGCATTCATAACAGCATCTGTCGAGGCAAATGTACAAACATTAATCGACACAGCAGTAAGTGAAACACATCTATCTCCCCTTGACAAACAAAAGTTAAAGACCATCTTAGAAACCAACACCCAAATGTGTGACGTACTGATGTTCTGAAACACTGTATTTATATTAACCATCAGGTCCCTATCAAACAGCGTCCTTACTGCATGTCACCTGCCAAGCAGTTTGTTGTAAAAGAGCAGCTTGAAGAAATGGTGAAAGCAGGAATTGTGGAGCCATCACACTCTGGCTGGGCATCGTCTGTCATGTTGGTCCCTAGAAAAGATGGCAGCCTTAGATTTTGTGTTGATTACCGAAAACTGAATGCAGTAAATGAGAATGATGCTTACCCAATTCCAAATATAACTGAGATACTCGAATCACTCTCAGGTTCAGCAATCTTCACAACCATCGACCTAAACAGTGGTTACTGGCAGGTGCAGAGGTGGGTAGAGTACCCAAAAACTGTACTCAAGTAAAAGTAAAAGTACTTCTAGAAATATTTACTCAAGTAAAAGTAAAAAGTACTAGTCTTGAATAGTTACTTGAGTAAGAGTAAAAGAATATCGGAAAAAAAATCTACTCAAGTAGTTAGTTACTAGTTACTTTGGGTCATATATACTGAGCCTATTTTTATTTAGATATATAGATAAAATGTATGTAATGTATGTGTGCGTGTTTAAATGTATATATTTCATCAGCCTTTACTCCAATTTATGTAATTTATTATAAAACCTTGTCTGTTTACTTAAGTAACAGATATAGGTGTCATGCCATAACATATTTTTAATACGACTGACTTTATATTAAATGTGAATTTAACATTGAAAGTTAATGTGATATAAATATTGCTACTAATCTTTCATTGTTCAGAAAGAGAGCAAATAACATTTACATTATTAAAGATCATTTTCACTGACAGTCTAGATTTCAATCACTCTCAGAAACTCCCATTAAAATCACTGAAACTGTTAACACTGTGAAATCAATATCTTAAAAAGATTCGTACACACATCTGCACTTTGTTGTTTCTGACGAGAGAATTCGCCAGAAAGAGGTATTCAGTCAGTGAGCGAGTGAAGGAAGCACCGGCATTTTAGCGATGACTCATCTGAACACCTCTGATTGGCCAATGCTTTAATAAGCTCAAAAGAATCACGTGTGATTGGTTATAATGCGCAGTGCTGTAAAAACGCGTCTGTCTCTGGCTCAGCGCCAGCAAGCGATCACAGATTTGAATTTAACAGCTGATGATATTACTTGCTGAACGTACTCGCACTGGTGTGATTGTATTAAAATTAATAAAATCTTAATCGGCTATTTTTTGTCTTTTGGAAGCTGCATTCAACTTGACTCCCCTCTGTTATAAGCCACACACGTACAACAAACTAATGTCACAGTGGTATCGTGTACTGTAATCTAATGTGCCCAAGTTATTACCTGTTAAACAGTAGACAGCACACGCGGTGTTCATCTAATAAGGATCTCCATCGCTAGCAAATAATATCCTTTGCAGATTTGCTTTCAATTCAGTGCAGTTCCAGCCACGTTTTCAACGCTCTTTCTGTTCTTAAACGTTACAACTCTGAGTGAACCACTTCAGACGATCAGCGCGTGCGGCAGGGAACTGAACGAATCATTCAAACTGATTCATGAACCAATTCACTCGTTTGCCAATTGGTTTGATCAAGCCTTTGAACAGAATTGACTCAAAAGAATGAATCATTCGCGAATGGGCATCGCTCATTGTCCAGAGAAAAGTAGACAGCGCGTTTGGAATAAACTGAAGCATTTATAACATTTATTGCATTAAGATAAAGTAACGAGAGGAGCGTCGCCCACAGTAACGAAGTAAAAGTACAGATTTTTCCCCAAAAATTTACTCAAGTAAGAGTATAAAGTACCCATCTTTAAATATACTCCGAAAAGTATTAGATACCCCAAAAAATTACTCAAGTAAATGTAACGAAGTAAATGTAACTCGTTACTACCCACCTCTACCCACCTTCACTGCAACAGAGAAAGAGTGTCTTGCAGTCATATGGGCACTTGAAAAGTGGCAGCATTACTTGGAGTATCGAATGTTCACCGTAGTTACAGACGACATGGCTCTCCAATGGGTTTGCTCCCCAAAGTCCACCAGTTGCCTCATCAGATGGGCCGTAAGATTGCAAAAGTTCGATTTCATCATTGAATACAGGAAAGGGAAACTTAATGTGGCACCTGATGCTCTTTCTAGAGTTCCCAGCATACCAGGATGTAAGCCAGAAGGACACTGATGAATTGCCAGTCACTGCTGCAACCATCTGGGATGAGCAACACAAGTATTCTGAAATCGCCTTGGCACAAAACAACAGCACGTGGAAAGACAAGTATGAGTTAGTCGAAGACAAACTGTATCACAAGACTTACCTAACAAAGGACCAAGTCCACTACAGAGTGTACCTCCCTCACAGTCTCATTCCATCTGTCCTTCAGTACTACCACTCCAACCCTCTAAGCGGTCATGGTGGCATATTCAAGACCTACAAACGATTGCATCATGTTGTTTTTTGGCCTGGAATGGAATGTGGAGGCGGTGTGGCGGCCAACCACAAAATGGATGCGATTCTTACCTGAGGAGTTGATCGGCGGGAGTGAGACACACGCTGTATTTGGTCAGGGTGAGTGCGGAAATACAGATTCACCAGGCTGCAGGCTGTTTTGCTAATCCGGAGAAAACACTGCCTCCCAAGGAACTTTTTCCCTGCCAGACATGGTCAGCGATATTGTACACATACTCACACACTAATGCACCTAATCGCACGCACTTCAAGCACACATTCGGGAGTCGCTTTAAGTGACCGATTTATATTACTGACTTTCATTTAATTTCCCTTTCAGTATATATATGACTTTGGTTGGTCAAGAGAAAAAATATATACTAATCCTGTTTTTTTTTTTTTGGACCGCTGATGAGTGTTTTTATTTGGAAGAGAATGCCTCAGGTCTGCTGATCTTGTTTACTTTGGCGTCTACTCAGTTCATTTAATTATGCTTGTATGAAAGCCTTGTCGTTTACAATTGTTGTTTTTCTATTTTTATTTATTATTGTTCGTTTGTTTTTTTCTTTCCTCCTGTGTTTATATGGGGTTTTGATTTGTGTCCAGAATTGTGTATAAATAGGGGAAAATATATATATAATAATGAATTCTTTCAAACTAGAAGTGGTTGTTTGTCTTCTATCAACTAACGTACAAGCAATCCATCTAGTTTTTGTGTAACTGTGGTTTTAAAAAAATCTCCCTGGGTTATCACGGTATTTTGAAATTTATTTGGTGACAGGACAAAATCCTGTCTGGCACCCAAACTATGAAATAGATACTGTTTCCAAAAGGTCACGATGGGGGCGCCACCATTACAGTAGGGAACAGTGTAATATAAGTGAGTAATGTAATATAAGTAATTTAAGTAAGCAGTTTAATGTAAGTAAGTAATGTGATATAAGTGAGCAGTGTAATACAAATGAGCAGTGTAATATAAATGAGTTGTGTAAACAGTGATTTATGTGACTTTAATTATTTTTAATTAAACTGAAATCGAAGTAAAACATCTGTTTGGAAAAACCACATCCTGGCATCAGTCTTCATTTGCTGCTGAATTAGGATAGCACACATATAGAAACGTAAGGAGAGCAAGAGTTTGATTCCTAATGTCGGTTTATTTTTAATTAATACTAAAGTAGTACAGTTCCCTTTACATCTTTAACTTATTTATCAATTGAATGGGTGACCTATCCTCATTAATCATGCAAACATTTGCCCCCCCCCCCCCCGAGAGAATTGGCAGGAGCCGCCATTGAACCTGGCAATTTAATAGGTGTGTGTAGACTTTTTATATCCACTGTAGCCGCACTGGGTTGTACATAATAATTAACTCAAATGATATATAGGGAATTTGAATAATTAATCAGGAATATGATTAATATATATATATATATATATATATATATATATATATATATATATATATATATATCATATAACAGTTGCATTAAAATTATTGAAGATGAAAAATAGGTCAATTGTATATATTAATAACTCATCACAAGGCACTGTAATTTACTCATTAATATTTCAATATTCTATTCTTCATATCAATTATTGTGATATCTTTCACTAGAAATTAATGTAAATCAAACGTGGTTCGTCCAGCAAACGGCCGTAAGATTAACTTATTAACTCTCAGTAACGCTATCACTTCTTATAATTCCAGGACAAATTGTTTCTTGCCATGAAACCATTCTCCTGTCCTTTATATTTATATTACTTAAAAGTAACAAATAAGCTTTGTAGCTAAGATCGACATTTCATTGACTTCGTAACATGAGCAACTTAGACAATCTGGAGTATATGGAATTTAATAATTGTACTAATAATACATCAACTACGATTTATACAGAGTAAATACGCGTACGACAATATAGACAGTAAACTTTGTACAAGACATAACGGAATCCAAATGAGGGAGAGAGAGAGAGAGAGGGAGAGAGGATGAATGAGAGAATAGGTGTGATCACAGAATCACGCGCTCAGTTATGCAAACTCACAGACAGTAACCTTTGAAAGACAACAAGAATCAAATCATAGACAAACTTTAGGCAGCATTTAAATCTCCATAGAGAATGATACTTGCAAGTGTCTCTGTGTCTCTTTGTGTGCTGGAGCAGCGTGAGTGTGGTCCTGTAGCTAGGCGTGTTCTTTCTGTTTTCCGGGCTGCTGCGGAACTGCGCGATATTTGAAACGTCCATCAAAGCAATGTTTCAGAGTTCATCTTCCTCGTGTGGAGAGGCGAATAGGTGAATAAACTTAGTAAAGAAAAGAAACAAAAAAAAAAGAAATAAACGCTCCCGGGGGAGCCATGAAAAGGCTGTCCTCTCAGCCACCGTGCTGAGAGGGACGGCGATAGTAGAGCGGCCCAAGGCTGTGCAGAGGGACGGGCAGAAGTGCGGAAGCGAAGAGCTAAGAGGGTCGAAGAACAAGAGCGAAGAGTAAGAGAGCGAGGAACTTTCTGGGTCAGCTCTTATGGCTTGAAATGGTTCACGCCTCTGTTAGCGTGAACAACCAATGAATGTCCGCAATCTGAAGCGGGAATCTCCTTTGTCTCTGGGGAAACACCCACCCTAATAAATTAAGGCTTATCAGATTTTAACAGTGATATTCTAGCAAGTTCGTAATTCCAGATTAATACATTTTTCATTAATTTCCTTTATATAAGTGAGTCCGTCAAAGCATGACGATTAAACAGATACCAAAAATAACATGTATAAATGATCAACACATGAAGTTACATTCAAATGCAGAATTACATACATTTAAAGTTTGATTAACACACGATAAAACTGCAGATACTCCAATTTATATGGGGAAACATCTACTGCACAAAAAGCAATAGTTAATACATTTAGAATATATTGAGAGAAATTAGCCAGTGAGCTGGCTTTTTCCTGTCCTGTTTCCCAGTGGGATCACTTCGTTTTATGAGCTGGTCAGGGGTAGGGTTCTACCCATGGTTCTATTTGAGAACATTACTCCAAAAACATTTCCCATTTACAAGTCATACTTATAATCCTCGCATCACAGGATTAACCATTTTTATGCAGTACACACACCTATTCAAAATACACATTATTAAGGACTTACATGATGAGTGTAAAATAAAACATTTGTGGGTGTGTTTGTGTGCGTGTGTGTGTGTAAGTTGTAAGGAGAGTTCGTAATCTCTTTGAAGCTGGAATGTGTTGACGGGCTGTGGGGGAAAAAAAACGGGGGTTTCGTCTTTTTTTTCTTTTGAGGCTCCCGCGAGTGTCTCTGGAGACTCTCTCTAAGGTGTAATAACTGTCACCCACGGCAGGATGTTGCCGACATCGCGGCGCCCCAAATGGTGAATTATGTTGGAAGATGTAGTAAAACTCAAAGTCCTGGTTTACTCACGTTCTGGTCTTTGAGCGCAGAATGTGTTAGAGTTAGGATTCATTAATATGGAACAGATGGCTGAAATACCATCAGCTCATTAGTGTTACACCACTGTAGGATCTTTCTGTAATACGCCCCCCTGATACATTTGATAAATTAGTTTCAATTAAATGCACTCTTTACAGCTTCTTTGAAGTACTAACAGATGTTAAACTTGGTGAGCCAGCCAGGAGCTTGTAGTGAATGCAGTGTAGAACAAATTTAGACAAAAAAGTATACTTTTTGTAGTTAGTAAATGAAAGTGGCACAAAGTAAAGGCATTTTGTCTGTGATAACTACTGCTGTGATAATGCTATGATAGTTATTGATCTCACTCACACTGAACGAGAAGATGTGTAGCCTTGGCAGGTTCAACTGAAAGGTTTGTCCAAATTAAAGGCCCCAAGAATGCCTACAGTTTCGTCGATAATCATAGAATTTAGACATGTCACATGTCTACATGTTGACATTCTTTTTTTTCAAGATATTTCAATTACAGTATCAAGTCCCTTGCAGCATGCATACATCTGCTGCCAGGAGCAGTGCAACCCAACATTTTATTGAAGGGTTGTGAGAAATTTCAAAATTGACAGGCAACCTTTGGAAGAGCTTTTTCATCAAGAATTAACTAAGCTAACATTTTCTGCTGTGCCCCCTGACAGACTGAATCAGATTGGTTGGCAACTGCATCTGGTTATGAGAGCTAATTACAAACTAAGATGGTGGCCATCTTGGTGGACTAGGGTTGTGCAGTATACTGGTACTGGAAAAATACAGGTATATATTTCAAATTGTAAAATGTTGTAATTTCCTCATTTCATTACATCAATGCAGATTTTCTGAGGTACACTGCTATGTGGCACTGTTACCTGAACTGATGCAAAACTGCCAAATGTGACAATTGAGGAACAAGATGGATCAGAGAGGTTAAAAATAAAAGAATAATGTGAAAATTGATATGATGTTCCCATGTGTATTTGTGTAAGCACTCAGTGAAGAAGGTCAAAGGTTTCTATTTAGAATGTGTTTTTGCGATATTAAGCATTGTAGCCAATCACAAACACACCTTTTGACCATGTAAATGTAGGAAATGTTTGGGGTGGGATAGGATTAGGGCTAAATATGGTTCTTTGAATGCCATGGTGCAGATGTGGCTGAGGCTATGTGTCTACAACCCTGATCATTCTGCTCCCAGGAGTTCCAGAGAGGGTCAACTGAAAAGGGGGCCATCTTATGATGTTAAAACAGCTTTGGTCAGAACAAGTTTGGTTCTCGGACCTAGTATTTCTCCTCAACAGGTCTACATGGGAGATCACATCAGGAGGGAGATTCTGTCTCCGGCATGGAGTATTATCTTTCACCCCCCCATCCTAAAAACTTAGGATTGATATTTTATGTTCACAGAGCTGCCCTGTGGCATAAATCTCAACAAGGCATTGATTCAAATGGGATAGTCAAGGCTATTTCTATTGCATTTAAGGTGAGTGGATATATATATATATATATATATATATATATATATATATATATATATATATATATATATATATAATTTGTTTATATTTTGAGGCTATTTATTTGTCAGCTATATTATATCTACAGGGTTAGTTCACCCCAAAATGAAAATTAGCCTGTGTTTTACTCACCCTTGAGCCATCCAAGGTGTATATGACTTTCTTCTATCAGACGAATCCAATCTGAGTTATATTAACCTTTTAACCTGCACTTGAACGCCAATGCACTGAATGCTCTTTGTTTGCATACTTCATTGTTTACTAAATAGAGTATATGAAACGGGACAAAATTCATCAAAATACAAACTATATATCATTATGAAGGTCTAAGCCTCAAGCATCAACGCCAGATCACTGTTTTTCAATGGAAAGCTTGTAAGGAATGTATCTGATAAATTTGTCTAAGCAGTTCACATCAAAACATGCATAATAAAAACACAGTACATACCAGATTTGTCATAATAACTAGTCATAAACACATCCACAGCTGTAAATCCCGGTTTAGTTAGAAAGGTAAGGATCAACTGAATGACATCTCAAAATTACCTTTATTTATATAGAGCTTTAAACAAGAAAACAACAACAACAACAAAAAAATGTGTCAAAGCAACTGAACAACATTAATTAGGAAAACAGTGTGTCAATAATGCAAAATGACAGTTAAAGGTAGTTCATCATTGAATTCAGTGATGTCATCATCTCAGGGCTGTAGAGGTCCATTCTAGGTGCTGATCCACCATCTGGTCTGAATACGTACTGGATCTGGGTGACTGCAAAGACCCCCTGATCTGGATACAGACTGGATCTGGTGGCTACGGTGACCTCGGAATAAGAGAGAAGCAGACTAGTATTAGCATAGATGCCATTCTTCTAACGATGTAGCAAGTACATTGAGTGTTATGGGAATTGTTCCAATAGGAATAAACTATGCTCAAAAAACTGTCACGGTAGTAAAACAACGGCATGGTTTTGTAGCATACAGTGTCACTAATAGGATGGGACCACCCATCAAAAAAAAAACCAAACAAAAAAAACAAAGCCAAAGATAAGCAGAATTCTGGCCTATATGTGGTCTATATGAATAGAGTTTGATTACTGAATATATGGCACCTCTGTAAGATTACCATCTATTAGGAAGGCAATCAGCATGTGATTAATGACTGTTTGAGTGTCTAAAAATGTGAATACTGTATTTCTACCAATCTCAGGATGTACTATAATTGGCATATTCCTATAGTTAATTATTTTATTTTTAGGGGCCGTGCACCGATGGTGTGAGGACCCTCCTGTATCTGCTTTGTTTCTTCTTCTTCTTCTTCTTCTTCTTCTCCTTCTCCCAAATGAGTCGCATTTTTGAGGGCTTAAACATGCTCAAAAAGTCATGAAACTTTGCACATGCGCCAAATCTGGTGAAAATTTATGTCTGATATAGGATTCAGAAGAGGGTGTGGCAAAATGGCTCGACAGAACCACCTATACTAAAAAAAAATCAACTGCGTTCCAGCTATGTTTCACATACATGCACGAACATTGGCACACACATGTAACACACCAATACCTACAAAAAAGACTCTTGGAGCAAAATTCTAAACCCAACAGGAAGTCAGTTATTTTTAATATTATGAGCAAATTTTGTGTATTTTTTGTCATTTCCATGCGTGGTATTTTAACAAACTCCTCTTAAAGATATATTCAGATCAACACCAAATTTGGTATGCCTAATCTAAAGGCCTTTGCGATGTTAAATTGCGAAGATCTTGAGTTTTCCATGGCGGCCTGGTGAATTTCGATGATTCACCATGAAAAGTGTAGTTGCTATAATTCAGACATACAATGTCCAATCTGCCCCAAACTTCACATGTTTGATAAGACTCCTGACCTGAACATATTTAAATGCCCATATTCAGTTATAGTCATAGCGCCACCTATTGGCAACAGGAAGTGACATATTTTACACTGCGACGAACTACTCCTAGAAATTTTATGACATCAATGTCATTTTCGTGGTCAGTCTAATCTAAAGGCCTGTACGATGTTCAGTTGTGAAGATCTTGAATTTTTGTTAAAAGTCATGTCCATGGCGCCGTGACGAAGTTCGATGTCTCGCCATGGGAATAAAAGATGTTATAACTCAGGCATAAAATGTCCGATCTTCCCCAAACTTCACATGTGTGATAAGAGTCCTGGCCTGTGCAATGTTAAATTGTGGAGATCTTGAGTTTTTGTTAAAGGGCGTGTCCATGGCATAGTGACAAAATTTAATGTCTCGCCACAGCAAGAGAAGTTGTTGTAACTCAGGCATAAAATGTTCGATCTTCCCAAACTTCACATGTTCAATAAGAGTCCTGGCCTGAACACATCTGAAGGCCAATATTCCATTATAGTGATAGCGCCACCTGCTGGCAACAGGAAGATTGGCACATATATGAAATATACTTTGATATATTCCACTTATATTTATGACTTTAAATGCATATTTCTCACCGTTGACCTTTTTACTAAAGCCACTCGCTGCCGGTGAGCCCGTGTGCGAGGACCCGTTCATTGCTACTTACAGCTTTAATTAGGGCCCGAGCACCGAGGTGCGAGGACCCTCTTGGAATTGCTCTGTTTATTAGGGCCCGAGCATCGATGGTGTGAGGACCCTCTTGGAATTGCTCCGTTTATTATTATTATTATTATTATTATTATTATTATTATTATTATTATTATTCTCCAGGATGAATCGCATTTTTGAGGGCCTAAACATACTCAAAAAGTCATGAAACTTTGCACACACCTCAGAACCGGCAAAAATGTACATCTGATATGGGTTTCAGAAGTGGGTGTGGCAAAATGGCTCGACAGCGCCACCTATACTTGTTCAACGGTGTGCGCCTCGAGCTCTGTTTCACGTACATGTATGAAAATCGGTACACACATGTAACTCTCCAATACCTACAAAAAAGTCTCTTAGAGCAAAATTCTAAACCCAACAGGAAGTCAGTTATTTGTAATATTATGAGCAAATTTTGTGTCATTTTTGCCATTTCCATGAGTTGTATTTTAACGAACTCCTCCTAGAAACTTATTCAGATCAACACCAAATTTGGGATGCCTAATCTAAAGGCCTTTGCGATGTTAAATTGCGAAGATTTTGAGTTTTCGTTAAAGGGCGTGTCCGTGGCGGCCTGGCGAATTTCGATGATTCGCCATGAAAAATGAAGTTGCTATAACTCAGGCATACAATGTCCAATGTGCCCAAAACTTCACATGTTTAATAAGACTCCTGACCTGAACATATTTACATGCCCATATTCAGTTATAGTCATAGCGCCACCTATAGGCAACAGGAAGTGACATATTTTACACTTCGACAGACTACTCCTAGAAATTTTTTGACATCAATGTCTTTTTTATGGTCAGTATAATCTAAAGGCCTGTGCAATGTTAAATTGTGAAGATCTTGAGTTTTCGTTAAGGGGTGTGTCCATGGCGCCGTGACAAAATTCAAAATCTCGCCATGGGAATAAAAGATGTTATAACTCAGGCATAAAATTTCCGATCTTCCCCAAACTTCACATGTTTGATAAAAGTCCTGGCCTGAACAGATCTGAAGGCCATTCCATCGGGTGTGGCAAAATGGCTCGATAGCGCCACCTATACACTTTCAACGGAGTGCGCCTTGATCTATGTTTCACGTACATGTACAAAAATTGGTACACACATGTAACACACCAATACCTACAAAAAAGTATCTTGGTACGAAATCCTAATCCCAACAGGAAGTCGATTATTTTGAATTTTCCCTGCAAAATTGGTGTTGTTTTTGCAATTTTCAGGGGTTGTACTTTAACGAACTCCTCCTAGAGATTTATTCAGATGAACACCAAACTTGGTCAGTGTAATCTAAAGCCCATTGCGATGTTAAATTGCGAAGGACTTGAGGTTTCGTTAAAGGGCGTGTCCATGGCGGCCTGACAAATTTCAATGTTTCGCCATGAAAAAGGAAGTTGCTGTAACTCAGACATACAATGTCCAATCTGCCCCAAACTTCACATGTTGGATAAGACTCTTGACCTGAACAGATCTACATGCCAATATTCAGTTATAGTCATAGCGCCACCTATTGGCAACAGTAAGTGAAATGTTTTACACTGCGACAAACTACTCCTAGAAATTTTATGACATCAATGTTATTTTTGTGGTCAGTCTAATCTAAAGACCTGTGTGATGTTTAGTTGTGAAGATCTTGAGTTTTCGTTAAAAGGTGTGTCCATGGCGCCGTGACGAAGTTCAATGTGTCACCATGGGAATAAAAGATGTTATAACTCAGGCATAAAATGTCCGATCTTGCCCAAACTTCACATGTGTGATAAGGGTCCTGGCCTGAACAGATCTGAAGGCCAATATTCCATTGGGTGTGGCAAAATGGCTCGATAGCGCCATCTATACACTTTCAACTGAGTGCATATACACATTCAACGGAGTGCGCCTCAAGCTATGTTCCACGTACATGTACAAAAATCGGTACACACATGTAACACACCAATATCTACGAAAAAGTCTCTTGGTACAAAATCCGAATCCAAACAGGAAGTCAGTTATTTAGAATGTTCTCTGCAAAATTGGTGTTGTTTTTGGCATTTTCAGGGCTTGTACTTTAACGAACTCCTCCTAGAGATTTATTCAGATCAACATCAAACTTGGTCAGTTAAATCTAAAGGCCTTTGCGAAGTTAAATTGGGAAGATCTTGAGATTTCGTTAAAGGGCGTGTCCATGGCAGCCTGACAAATTTCGATGTTTCGCCCTTAAAAAGGAAGTTGCTGTAACTCAGACATACAATGTCCAATCTGACCCAAACTTCGCATGTTAGATAAGACTTCTGCCCTTAACAGATCCACATGCCCAAATTCACTTATAGTCATAGCGCCACCTGCTGGCAACAGGAAGTGACACGTTTTACGCTGTGACAAAGTACTC